>NC_061116.1:145874832-145916258 GCF_002878395.1 Capsicum annuum | reverse complement strand
GATAGATGGATGGATAGATAGATGGATGGATCGATAGATCGATGGATCGATAGATAGATGGATCGATAGATAGATGGATAGATGGACAGATGGACAGATGGATAGATAGATCTAATAAGATCTAGTTGATATCTATCAGGATTTGAAGTATCTAACTTTTAGTCAGAAACTAAGAGTATTTTCCCCTACAAATAAATGGGTTTTGTTCATTGTATTCTCAATCATATGATCTCTCATCCCTCAAGAGAAGAAATAAGAATCACTCTCTCTATTCTCTCTACTCTTCTTCTTTATTCTTTATTGTTTTGATAACACGTTATCAGTACGAGACTCTGCCAAACAAGGTGAGGTTATAAATCTGAAGGATTTCAAGGTTAGTAATTTTCTATATTATCTTTCTTTTGCTACTACTAGTATAATTATTATTGGATTTTAGGAAAATAATTGGTTTAGAACCATTTGTATTTTAAATTTATTCCTCAAGAACAATATTATCAAAAAGGATGATAATATGTTGGGTTCAAGTCCCATCGATTCATGCCTAAGACATTTTTATATGGATTAGATGTTGAGTTTGAATCTTAATATTGATGATATTATGATGGCTAAGGCAAAATAATGGGTGTTTATAAAAAGTCATGAAATTCGATCCATTGAATATGCTCCATTCCATGAAGTGAATGTGGTAGTAATATATGATAAGTCTAAAATATGACAACTTACTTCATTCTTGAGGTGTATGTGGTAGCAGTGCATAATATGTCTGAAAGAATACAAGTGATTGAATGCATGAATATACGCGTGGAGGGACAATATGATAATGATCATAAAAATAATGACATTTTCACACGCTTATATGATTATAAGATATGTTAGAGAAAAATTCTCAACGTCATATGTATGCCTCGATTTGCTCATGAAGTAGCAATATCTTGAAAGAGGCTATAAGCTACATAATTTGATAGGCTTAAGGCACGATTATAGTTTATTCCTGGGAATGAAAATTTTGATTGTTTCAATACAAACGTGCATTACAACTCACCTCCAAATGAGGTAAAATAACTGAGAAAAGTTATTTTGAAATCTACTTCTAAAGTAGTAAATCTGAAATTTATTCATATAATAGTAAATCTGAAATTTACTAAAGAAAAAAGTTCATGTCATGGAAAACTTGGAGTTTACTAGAATAAAAGTTCATAAATTGATATGAACGATTGTGACATCTCAAAGATGTGCATATTGAGTATTAGACATGTATTGAAGAACTAGAAGATTCTTCGAGAATTGTTTATGTAGTTTGTTCTTATGATAAATTGGTTGGACCAACTAATATTGGGACTGAATTTCTTAAATCTGAAAAGTATAAAAGGTGAATATGGGCCAGTTCACCAGTCATGTGATCTATTAGATGCATCGATATAAGATGATCACATATGAGTTTATTCTCAACCTGTAGTTTGACATTTATAAAGTTACTTGTTAAATACAATTGAGTTAAGAACATAATTTTCAGATTGTGCAATCAAGAAAGTTATCTTGATGATGATGGTTTGGCATTGAATGCCTTCGATAAATAGCTAAACTATCGCTAATGAGAACAAAACTTCATTTGTTGGTCTGAAATATGATATGTTGCATACACTTGTATGCATTAGACCAACAAATTATGATATATTTCTTCCCTTTTAATTGGTTCAAGATCGAGAACTAACTATTCCATCTAATAGTTTTGATGTGCGGTATACGATTAATAAATATACCATGATGCACAAAGATGGATTCCTTAAAGAAGATGGAGGATGTATATTAGTTTTTCTAACATAAGGGGGAGATTATAAGCAACTATAAAATATGTTAGAAATTATCATCAGATCCTTATTCAAAAGATAATTCAAGTCAAATGCCGAAAGCATCTCATATTTAGCTGCAAGTGCTCCTATTTTATGTTCTTAAAGGTTAAAGTCTATGCATGCGTGAAGCATGATAGACCAATCGGTTCCAAATAAAATAATCCTTGAAAAGGATAAGGAGCAAATAATCATGATAAGAAGGCAATGTGCTCTTGAAGAGCCTATGACATAACACTTCATGAAACTTTATGAGAGGTTTAGGTACCCGAAAATAATGAAGTCATAAGATCTCAAAATGTTATGTCACATTGTGAACCGATACAAAATAAGAAATCATCGACGATATCTTTGATACAATATTGGTGCAATATTGTAAAAGATTATGAGGATCTGAATTCTACGTTAATTTAAGCATGCTGACGTAAAAATATTTATCAAGTGACCTGAAAGGATGCATTTTGATAAGCGTAAAACTTATTTGATTTGCAGTCCAGACACTTGAAGATGTCACACTTGACATGTTGGATTGTTACTTGACAAATATCCATGTGAAAATCCCTAAAGGATTCAAAATTCCTGAAGCATATAAAGTTTCTGGAAAACCTTTTATTATCATCATAAGATATAATTTGATGATTTGAGTATCATTGAAACTCTTGGAGAGTTTTCAAAAGCAATAGACTATTTGCTTAAATGAGAAACATGCAAAAATTGAATAAGGATCCATTCCGACCTCAAGAAAAGAATGAGGAATTCCTTGGTTATGAAGTACCATATCTTAGTGCAATTGATGCACTAATGTATCTTGCAAATACTACAAGGCCTGATATAGCCTTCTTTTAGTTAATTTGTTAGTAAGTTTGCAGTCCCGATCTTATTGGTCATGCTGATTTTAGGTACTTATCTGACCTACATAAAGCTCGGTCTCAAATAGGCTATATGTTCATATGTGGTGGCACTGCAATATCTTGGAGATATATAAAGTAGTATATCATAGCCACTTCATCGAATCATGTTGAGATAATAGCTATTCATGAAGCAAGCCAAGAACGTGTATGGTTGAGGTCCATGATATATCTCATTTGAGAAAATGTGGTGTGAAATATAACAATCTACCCACAATTTTATACGGAGATAATGCATCATGCAAAGCATATCTTAATGGAGGATTCATAAAAGGAGATAGAACGAAGAACACTTCATCAAAGCTTTTCTACATACATGAGCTACTAAAGAATGGTGATATCAACGTGTAACAGATTCGTTTAAGTGAAAATGTGGCTAATTTATTCACCAAGTCTTCTCCAATTACAACTTTTAAGAATATGGTGCACAAGATCGGGATGCAAAGGTTCAAGGACGTTCTCATTAGAGAGAGTTAATACGCGTTGTACTCTTTTTCCCTTACGAGGTTTTGTCACAGTGGATTTTGCTTGTAAGGTTTTTAATGAGGCAACCGATATGCGTATTGTTAGAGATGTGTACTCTTTTTCCTTCACTAGATTTTTTTTCCTTCTTGGTTTTTTCTAGTAAGATTTTAACGAGGCACATTATCTATCTAGACATTCAAGGGGGCGTGTTATAAATGTATTTACATTATAGTTATTGTCTATCAAGATCTAATAAGATCTAGCTGATATCTATTAGGATTTGAAGTATCTGGATTTTAGTCAGAAACTAGGAGTATTTTTCCCTATAAATAAAAAGATTTTGTTCATTGTATTCTCAATCATATAATCTCTCATCCCTCAAGAGAAGAAATAAGAATCACTCTCTCTATTCTCTCTACTCTTTTTCTTTATTCTTTCTTGTTTTATAATATTAGTAATTTACTTTTGGCTTTTGATCTATTTTTTGGTACTTCTTAAGCTTAAAAAAAGTGTTTAAAAGCACTTTGTGTCTTTGTCAAACGCCTTCAAAAGTAAAAAAGTTCTTGTAAGTAGAAAATACTTAAAAATAAAACAATTCAATACCCTCTAAAAATATCATCTACCTTATTTAGTTTTTTTTGTATTAGTGATGTGTAAAAAGAATTTGAGGGAGTATTTTTGTTATTTTAACTTTTTGTATCCTAGGATAAATTGTTTCAGGATTATTATTTCATATGAGATAACTTACCTCATTACTAATTACTAATCTTGGGATAACTTATTTCAAACTTTTTAGCTGAACCAAAAATTTATCCTAGACACAAAAATAGATTCTTTTTACAAATATTATAATTTTTGTGCAGAGCTAAATATATTTATTGCACGATTATAAGAGTTTCTTATTTATATATATAAAAAAAGATGGCATTATCTTTAGAGGGTGTTTGGATGGGCTTAAAAGCTAGTCAAAATAGCTTTTAAGTCATTTTTTACTTTTTAAAGTGTTTGACAACTTTAAAAATGGCTTTAAAAAAAGTTAAAAATTGTTTTTTTTAAGCCAAAAGTCAAAAGCACTATTACCCCTGCTTTTTATTTTTGGCTTATAAGTCATTCTATTTTGACCAATTAAAAGAAATATTTATCCCTTGTAATTCTCACATATTTCAAAATTGTCATCATGTTTGTTCTAAAATATTTATTTTCTTCTACCATTTTTGTATCTTTTTCTCTATTTTTGTGTTTCTCTCTTCATGTTTGTATTTTTCTCTGCATTTTATGTCTTTATTTCTTTTTTTAATGGATTTCTAATAATTTGATGTTTATGGGATTTATGAGGAATTGAGAAAAATTATTTTTTTGATAGTTTATTTGACTGAAACAATAAATTTTAATGTATCGTTAGCAATTCAACTTCTTTTGGGGCGACATTTGTTCAATTTTCTTGAAGAAAAATGGAAAATCAATAAACCTATTTAGTTGAAACAATAATTTTTGCTCCTTTTTGAGTGTTTTGGTTCAATTTTCAGAAGAAAAAAATATCATAAAATAAAAATGGGTTAATTAGTGTGGTAAAATTCACAAAAAAAAGCGGATCCATATAGCTGAAACAACAAATTTTGCTTCTTTTTGGATCTCTTTTGTTCAATTTTAAGAAGAAAAATGGAGCACAAGTAACTTATTCATCCATGAAAATATTTTTAAAAATAAATGTATTAAGTATTTTATATTGAAATTGGATTAAAATATGAATTAATTTTAATTTAAATTATTTTAAAATTAAAAATCTAATAGTAATCAACTTTATATAATGTTAACAACTATAAGGGTATTTAAGAGTCATATTAGTACCTCTTTTGTATGAAACTTCTAATTTATGACACATAGTTTTTATGTATTATTCCCCTTCTTTAATATATTCTTTTAAATTTGGACAATTGTTATTGTACAACATATGAATTTTTCTAAGAAAAAACTCACCAACCAAGATATATGGAGAACACTCACTGAAGATATACAACTTCATGAACGATTCATGTATATTTGATGACGCAACATTTGTAGTCGACAATATTTTAGTAGTGATATAGTCATTACTCAATCAACCAGTAATATGTTTTTCAATTAAGAGTCATTTTAGTAAACAAATAGTATCATTTGTGACCAATTATTTATCTATTAATGTAGTTATAATGATTATAACATATATATTTTGTATGATGATTTAAACTCTTTTAACAAAAAAAAAGATTTATTTTAGCGCATAAATTTAATAGTCATTCATGAAAATATATATATATATATATATATATATATATATATATATATATATATATATGAAATTGCAACTGTATTGATAAACGTTTCCAGGTCATTAATTATGAAATTGCATCACTATGTACAGTGTTATCAAAAGTTGACGAAAAAATCTAAGGTTGCATAAAATTTGTCCTTAAAATAAAAATTAATAGATATATAAGCACTAAATTTGAATATTATATTAACAATATATATATATATATATATATATATATATATTAAAAATAAATTAAAAATATATATATTAATCTTAATTTGAATTATTTTAGAAATAAAAATTAATAATAATCAACTCTACATATTGTTAACTTTAAAGTTATTTCAGACATTTTGACCAAAAAAAGTGCTTAACAACACTTGTTTACCATATACATAGCAACTTTTTTTTAGTTTCAACACTTTTATCCAAACACGTAACTGCTTATTTTTAAAATAAGTTTCAGCACTTTCAAAAATACTTTTAAAAAACTTTTTAAACATCACTTTTTTTTAGCTTATTCAAACTGGCTCTAAGTAGATTAATAAGGAGACAATATCCAATAAAGTGAAATGAGAAAAATAATTTAGCAGGGTCCCATGATAATAGTCAAGTATTTTGAAAAAAAGATTTCCTAACTGATGTCCGATATATTTTTGAGAGTTTCGGTTAATGTAGATTCTCACCATGTAAAACTCATTAATCAGTATTCACCCTGATTGAGTTTCTTTTCTTCATTTCATAGCTTGAAAACAAAGCTTCAAAAATAGAGGGAGGAGGGATTATATCTCTCCCACCATAACCCTTTGTAGGGGGGTGCGCGGATTTAATAGGTATAATAGATTTAGTAGGGGGGTGCGCGGATTTAATAGGTATAATAGATTTAGTAGGTTTCTAGTGAATCTATTTTTATCAGTGCGTGGATATTTTGTTTCAATATCTTTTAATAATTTACTTTTTTCGTAAGATATATTCATTAAATTTTTTATCCTGTAGTAATTGCAGAGTTACAAATTTCTGTATAATAATTTATCCTATCTGTGCTATAATGTATATCTAATTCTAGATTTTCAATGTTATTTATTATCTTATGTTGTTCTTCTCGTAGTGAGTTTTTTAAATTATATAAACTATCACATGTACTTTTATCTAAATTTTCTAAGGTTTTTTCTATCCATATTAATTTTTCTTTTAGGTCTTCCATTATTTTCCTAATTCGTTTTCTATAATTAATTTCATTATTTAGATTTTCTTGATTTTCTCTAGTTTGTCTAATATATTCTAACATTTTTTTTTAATCTGAATAATATCCTTCTGGGTAAATTTCTTCGTATAACTTTTCTAGACAATTTGCAGTTTCAATTTCATAGTTTAATACTTCTTCTAATATTATTTTCTTGATATCTATTATTTCTATATCTTTAAGTATATATAAGATTAAAACTTTAAGATAATCTAGGTAATCTATCTTTTAAAATTGGTTTTATTATAGTGTTTTGTAGTTGTTTGTTTTAGCCTTAGTAGTTTTTGCATATTTTTATTAAGAAATTTTATATCTTTATTTTCCATGTATTTATCTATATTTATTTTTATCTGTTTTTCTAGTAACTGCATATTTTTTATATCTTTTTTCTAAAAATTTTATGTAACTTATCATCGTAAATATTTGTAAGAGTAGTTAGGTAGATATGGTATATAATTTACTCTAGTCATGTAATATTCACCAAAAGCTTTTTCTAATATGATTTTTCTTATATCTGCTACTTTTATATTTCTAAGTGTATATAAAATAAGTATTTTGAATTTATCTACCATCACATCAGATATATTATCATCCATTTTCATAAAATTGCTTTTTTCAAAATATTCCCTTCAATCATGTACATAAAATATAGTCATCTTAGCTTACTATATACTAGATTATTCTTAAATAATATGTTCTTCCGTCACTATTAACATGGTAATCCGGATACTTTTTCCCTTAAACAGCGCCTCTACTCTGGTTACTCCCCGCCACGGCTTCTTGCCTCATTGGTTTCACCTTTAGGATGGCATAGTCCTTAGGGATATTTCTCCGTTTCCTCTTTGTTAATAAACTTCTTAACATATTATTCTTCGAATAATTCTACTATAAAGTAACTAATATGAATTTATTTTATCATATCATGATTGTTGGGAATTATGAAATTAGCTATTCATAATCATAAATAGATATACCTGTTCGGGTAGCTTTGTTATTTCTGAGTTTTGTTGTTCCATAGCTTTTTCCATTGGAATATGTTTATCTAATTAACTGAGTAAAATATTTTTTGTGGATTGGAGAGAGCAAGGTGCTTCAACGTATGAAGGCTTGCTTTTGCAATGCCTTCTGCCTTTGTTATATATAGAACGAGAATTTACAAGTTTAACTTTACATGTTAAAACTAAAACTTAAAGAAGAGAAAAAAAAGTCAAATAAAGGGGCTATAGGGCTATAGGCCTTCCTAACCTACCCTAAAAAAGTCAAGAAAAGTTAAAAGTTACATAAATGCTTTACATTATCTTGTCGTAAGAAAATTTGTACAATAGGTCCAAATATCTTCCGTTGATTTGTTGTCGTATCTGCTCCATTATTGCTCTTTATCTTATCTTTATCTGCTCCATTATTGCTTTTTATCTTATCTTTCCAGCTGGCATTTTGTCTTCTTTATTCTAGATGTACCTCTGGAATAATATTATCTTCTCCATTGCACCTCGAACATTGGTGGTCTGGATATTTATGTCCAATTATTTTACAGTATCTTGTTAGCAGTCCTTCTGAAATAAATTCTTTTTTTATTGCTCTCGCGGTAGATTGTTTTTCTGGGTTAAGTAGCGTCATTATCCATTGTCTTACGTCTTCCATATCTGCTTGTCGTAGCTCTTTTGAATTTGAATATATCATTTGATGATCTCTTGAATAGTAGCTCCATATTGGGTTTTCGTTCGTATAATTATTTGCTAATTCTTGAATGATCGTAGCTAGTCCAATAAGTCTTTTATTTGCATAAAAATCTGGTATCTCAATTCTGGGTATCTCTGGTTGTTGCGTAATATCTTCTGGTATAATCATATCTCTTGTTAGTCCTATCTTTACAACTTGTATAACTGGTTTTATTTCATCATATAATATCTCTGCTGGTGCAGTATAGCACTTTATATAAAATAAATTTCCTTTTGTTATTCTTTTGTAGGTAGTGAATATCTTGTATAATTCCTCCATAGCTGTTAGCTCTTCTCTGTCTTGGGTATATATGGTATTTAGTAGTCCATAGTCAAAACAGGTTTTAACTAGGCTTGGGTTAGTTTTGGGTAGTGCGATTAATTTATTGTATCCTTGTAGTTTTTGGGTTATATAATTGGTATTTGGTTCTTTGATGTCTGTAGCTCTGGGGTTATGGTTTAGAAAGGTTTGTACTCTGTATATATTTTCTATGTATTTTTGGGCGGTGTAGTTGTATACTTTTTTGTCTTGGTTTAGGCTATCTCGGTATGTGTTAACTTGTGGGGGTATGAATAAATGGTCTTTTTGTGTTTATGGGGTAAATGGTTTTTCAAATATTTTGTTCATATTTACATTCTGGTATCTTGGTCTATTAACTCCTTTGCTTGTACCTGCAGAAGTAGATTGATAAATGTTATGGGTTTTATGGAGTGTCCCAACGTCTCCTTCTAGCTCTGGATTTTTAATGTCTTCCGATCGACATAGCTCTGCACACTGCTGAGTTAGCTGATTTGTAGCTATAGACTTCAGTTTATCTTTATTAGTCTTTAGCTTTTCTATCTCATTACCCATACTGTCCACTTTCATTGAAAGCGTAGTTAGGGTGTTAAGTATTTTTTCTAGAGTATCTTCCTCTACTATTTCAGTCTGTGTAGCTTTGTCTTGATATGTAATCTGCAATAATATTTTTGTTAGTACTGATCACTTCAATTGTAAATGTGAAATTTAATATATTTAAAACTAGTCTTCGAATCTCTTTTGTTGTAACTGAATTTTGTATTTTCTTTGTTAACCACCAGCGTACCTGTGTATTATCTGTTCGTACAATAAATTTGTTATATACAATATATGGCTCAAATGCTAATAAACATTTATATAATGAACATAATTCTTTCCTATTTATTTCCCATTTTATTTCTGTCTCGTTGAACGTACCTGAGTAGTATCTACAATGGTGTTCTATTTTTTCTGCTTCATATCGATATTTAAGTACTCCTCCGTAACTATATTCACTTGCATCTGCTTCTACTATATATATAAATTTTCTATTTTCATCTGGAAATTGCAATTTTGGTAATTCTCTACAAAGTAATTTTATTTTTTGAACTTGCTTTTTATCTTTTTCATCATAATTATATTCTATAGCCTTTTTTAATTTTTTCTGTAGTGGTTTTAAGGTTTCTGCTAATTTTGGAATATATTCTCTTACTTGGTTTACTAATCCTAAAAATGATTGTAATTTCTTTTTTGTATCTAATTCTTCTTTCGCATTTATTATTTTTTGTACTATATGTTGTTGCATTTTTACTCCACTTTTATCTATTTGTATTCCTAGAAATTCTATCTGGTTTTTCATAATTTCAGCTTTCTTTTTGCTTAGACTTATTCCTGATTTTTCTATTATATCTGTGAATTGTTCTAATAATTTTAAATGTTCTTCTTTGGTTTTGCTGTATAATAATATATCATCTATGTATACTATACAATTAGATAATTGTTTAAAATAATTATCCATAAAATGTTGATATCTACCTGGTGCATTTTTATATCCAAATGGTAACACGTTCCATTCATAAAATCCTTGTGGTACCGTAAATGCGGTTAATTCTTTAGATTCTTCTTCTAGCTTTAGGTGGTAAAATCCTGATTTACAGTCAAATTTGCTAAAATAATTATATCCTTGGATTTGTCTTATTTTTAATATCTTATTTGGTATCGGATAATTATATGTTATAGTTTTTGCATTTAAATTTCTATAGTCAATAACCATCCTACTTTTTCCTCTTTTTTGTTCACTATGTTTATTTACTATAAATGCTGGACTATTATGTTTACTATTACTTTTTTGTATATATTGTTTTTCTAATAATTCATCTATGTGCATTTTAAATTCTTTTAAATCATCAAAATTATATGTTAATGGTTTTTGTGTTATTATGCTATTCTTATCTATTAATTCAATTTTTATAGTAGTTTTGTGTTTTTCCCATCCTTTTAATGGATCTTCACTATATAATTGTTCTAATTTTTTCTGAATTATTTCTAGTTTATTTATTGAAAATATAGTTATTTCTGTTTTATTTATCGAAAATACTACTAGTTCTACTGTATCTTCAGTATTGTTTATATTTTCTAACTTTTGTGTAATTTTTTCACTTCCTTTTATCCAATCAGTTTTCTTTCTTATTTTATTATTAACTCTTTTTGCTCTTACTTTTTGTTTGCATGGTGTTGTAAACCACCAGTCTGTTTTGGTTATTATATGTGGGTATAATTTATCTAAAAATGGCATTCCTAAAAGTATATCTTTTGATGTTAATTCATAATTATAAATTTCTTCTATTGTTAATATCTTATCCCATACTTGTATTTTTATATTCCTAGCTTTATAAGTAATCAAGCTTCTTTCATTATTAAATCCTTTAACTATTATTGGTGTTTTTAGTTTATCCCATTTGCTTTCTGGTAAGCAATTATATCTACATAAATTAGCTTCTGCTCCTGTATCTATCATAGGCGTATAATATCTACTGTAATATCCTTCTACTACTATCTTCATTAATACATATATCTTCATTTCATGTTAAGGCTCTTTTTAAGAATAACTTTTCTTTGTTATATGTTAAGGTTAGTTGTGTATGTTCTATATTATATGGTTTTACTCGTTCTAACCATTTTATTCCTAATATTATATCTGCTTTTTGCATTTCTTCCTTTACTTCGAATTCTATTTTTATTTTTCTAACTCCTAACATTATTTCTTTTTCTACTATATTTTTATTATTTATTAAACTTCTTGGTAGATCTGGGCATATATCATTGTCAGTTTTTATTTCTTCATTTTTTACTAGATATTTTGCTATATGATTTTCTTCTTGTCCTGTATTCAAAAGTATTAAATATTCTTTTTCATTTATTTTTCCCGTTATGTAATATTGGTTTAAATTACTTATTGAATTTGTTTCATAACTTGTTCTTTTTGATGAGCTTGATGATTCTGGCTTTTCATTAGCTATTCTTTTTGTTGTACTTATCCTATCATTTACTATTTCTAAATTTTCTTCTGTATCTATGTCTCTATAGGTATAATCATTATAATCTATTGTTTTTACTATTTGTTCGAATGGGCTTTCTATTTGTATTTTGTTAATCTTATTTTTTCCTGTTATTTTATGTTTTGTTGTCAATACATATAGATTTTTACATCTTGCTGTAAATATTTTACTTCCTGGGGTTAATTCTATTCCTGATATTTTCCAATATAATACTAATGATTTATCTATATTCCTATCTGTTACTGCTACTGAATAATTTGCACTTATTATAAATTTAAATTTTTGGTATATTAGATTTCCTTTTACGGCAGTTATTATGCTTTTTTCTATAGGTTTTATAATTCTATCGTCTGCTAAATATAATTCTATTGGTGTATCTATTCCTTCTCTAAAACATGCTTTTATTAATATCTCTGTACCTCCAAGGTGTACATATTTTATTGGATCTCCTTTACTTTTTATATCATTTATTTCTTTATTAATTATTCTTTTTGTTACCAGTGGTATACTAGCTTTTCCTCTTGCATATCTGCAGTCTATTACATGTTCTTTTTGACATACTACATAATATTCATCTTTTTTCCTAGTAAAAATATTTTTTATTGTTGGTATTTTAAATATTTTTTCTACACTTAAATCTAATTCTTTTCCTTTTATTTCATCAAATATATTACTGTCAAATATTAATTTTTGTTCCGTTCCTTCATCATTTAAATATTCTTCCTTTGTTATTATTTTTATATCTTCTTCAGTCATTTGATTCATCTATTTCGCTATCTATTTCATTATCTGTTTCGTTTTCTGAAATTTCATATATACTATCTTCACTTTCTAATTCATAATCTATATAATCTATCTGCATATATTCGGTATTATCTATTTTTATTTCTGATATTTGTTTATTTTTTGGATTTTTAGGTAATTTACAATCTCTAGCTAAATGTCCTAACTTACCACAATTATAACAAGTAAATTCTTTTATAGATTTCTTCTTTCTATATGGTCTTTTATGTTTATAATTTTTTACATAATATCTTTTTCTTGGTTTCTTATGTTTATATTTTGATTTTTTATATTTTTTATATTTCTTATGTCTTTTTCTTTTCTTATAATATCTTTCTTCGCATCCAAATTGGGGTGCTATTTTATTTTTGCAACAAGCTAAATTTCTTATTAATGTTTTTTCCATTTTTAATTCTTCTCTATATTTTTCACATAAGTTTCTATACCATTGTTGTAAATATTTTATTCTTGCTCCTAACGTATCTACTATTTTTGCTTCTTCCCAACTTTTTATTATTTTCGAACTAAATGGCTCGGGTAATTTATTAAAATATAATTTTCTTATTTCTTTACTTTCTTCTATACTATATGCTCCTTTGTAATAATATTCTTTAAATGCGCAAGTATATTCATCTATATAACACATATTACATATTGCTAATTTTAACATTAAATTTCTATTCATATCTCTTTCTTCATTTTGTTCTTCTTCGATTGTTGTCGTACTACCAAATTCATCTTTTATAGCTGTTTCATATTTTTTTAATAGTTCTATAGGTGTTAGTTTAGTTGTTGTCGATGATGTTCCTTCTATAGGTTTATTAGTTCTTAATACTTTTTTGCTATTTTCGGTTAGATTTGCAAACCATAGTTTTACTGATCCTATTAGTGTTTTTTCTATATATTCCGGTGCATCTGTTATATTTATATTGTTATCTAATAATTGTTTTGTCATATATCCTATCCATAATTGTATTGTTTTTTCTGTATCTATTACACAGTCTAGATCTAAAAAGTTATAATTTTTATTCACTATTTGTTTTGGTATCCATTTATCATATTCATTATATTTTTTAAACTTATTCTTATGGTATATAGGTTTTCTTATTTCTGTTGTTTTAGGTATTATATTTCCATTTTCTTTTTTATCAAGAGTATTTATTTTTGTGTGGGTATTTTCTAAGTTTTCCTCATTAATTTTTTGTTCTTCATTGATTTCTAAATTTCTTGTATTTGTTAATATTTCTGTGTATGTTTCTCTATCTTCGGACTCATAATTATCTGTCTCTTCAATATCTATATTATTTATTTCTAATTCTTCATTTTTTATTTCTAATTTTTCCTTAAATTGATTTATCTCATTTAGTAATTTCTGTTCTCTATCTTTTTCTTCTTTTTCTTTTTGTCTTTGTTCATACAGTTCTTTTAACATTTGTAATTCTTTTTCTAATTCAGCAATTTTACTATTTTTGGTTTCTTCTATTTTTCGTATTTCTTCGGTAGTTTGTTGTTTTATTTTTTCTATTTCTTTTTTCCTATCTATCTCTTCATTTTCTTTTTCTATTCTTACCATTGCTGTTAATTTATCTTCTAATTTTAATTCTTCTTTTTCTAACATTAGATATAAATGTTCACCTATTTTCTTATATCTTCGTCCTAGATTAGAAAATACTATTTTTATTTTTGATCCTTCGTAGTTTTCATATATTTTTCATCTATTATAAATTCTTCTTTATTCATTTTATTGTGAATAGGTCATGTTGATATACATATTCTAAACTATCTATTTGTGATTCTAATTTTGATATTTCATCTCTTTGTGTATCTATTGAATTTTTACTAACTCCGGCAAATATATTATAATGTAGTCTTTTTATTCTTATTTTTAATTCTTTACGTTTTTCAGAGATAATTTGTTTTAATTCTTTATATTGTTGTACTTTATTCATTTTAAATTATATTCATAATATCTTGGTGGATATCTAAATCTAATTTTATCATAATTAGGTGGTATATGTTTCATTCTTCTGGATTTTAAATGTGTTATTAATTTTGATTCAATACTAGATATTAATGTAATTAAGTAGGCTAGTTTTTGTGGATTTTCTTTTGTTTTATTTAGACTTATATATTCTGAATAATTACTAATTAAAGATTCTTTAATTTTTCTAAAAGCTTCTCTATTTTTAAATGGTCTTCGCATAATTAATTAATTATAAGTAAAATGTTTTAACTCTAAATCTAATTTTGACTCTAAATCTATTTATTCTAACTCTAACTCCAATATATATCTCTTCCGTACTTTTTAAATTGCTGTGCTCTGATACCATTTGTAGGGGGGTGCGCGGATTTAATAGGTATAATAGATTCACTAGGTTAAAATAAGTTAATTATGTAGGAATTAGTTATAATTTATGCATTTAAAATAGAGAGTAGTTATTATTTATGCATTTATTTCTTGTTCTTCTTAGGACCTCTCAAACTTTTATATTTAGTATAATAAATAAGTAAAAATGAAAGGAGGAAGTATTATATAGATAATTGCTCTAGTATTCAAGAGACAAATAAAGTTGATTCTTGTAATATATCCCTTTATGTATACTTAAGTTTCAATTAATTAGGATATGTGTTTTTCCTTCCACAAATAAATTTTCATACATTTAATAAACTTTTAATTGCATAAACCATGCGTGTACTCGTATATAATGCTAGGTTAAGTGCTGATCTTGTGCCCCATGTGTCAATTCTTCCCCCGTTTTGGTTGTGGTGGTGGTGGGGGGGGGGGGGGGGGAGGGGGCGAAAGAAGAAGAAGAAAGGCATGGCCACAAAACTTAATCAAATACAATAATCTATTAATCATCATTAAGGCAATAAATGATTTCTTTAATGTTACAGAACCTGTTTTTGTAACCCAACAACAACAAAGAAGTCGGCTGTCTTTGTCAAGTCAAATCAGAGTAAACAAGTAGGGGTGGACGTAACGAATCAAAATTAGTAACAATTTGACCAAGAAGAAATTTATATTAAAAATATTAGGTACTCATAGCTCATGCAAGGCACGGGCCAATAAATATTTTTTAAAAAATTATTGTAATTTATAAGTAGTATTTTCTAAAAATATATAACATATTTTTTTTAGCTATTTTAAATTATTGACTATTGTAATTTATAATACTTTTTATGTAATTTTCAAATGCTTAAATAACCATAATAATTAATTATGGGTAATACAGTAAAGCTACAAGTAAAGCAGCGAAGCAAACATGTCTTAATAACTCACAACAACTAATTAGAAGCGATACAACAAAATTACTATAAAAAATATTTGTACAAAAAATTTAAATGGTCATAATAATTAATTAGGAGTGACATAGTAAAATCACGATTGAAACAACGAAATCAGACATGTCTAATTAGAAGTGATACAACAAAATTACTATATATGTTCTGTTATTTCAAGGTTGTAATTCGGAATTTATCTTGTTTATGTTTTATTGTCATTTATGTCTAAACCCTCTTATCTTTCCCTTTTAATGAAATGCAATGTCCCTTTTGTTTTTGCGTCTAATATATTTTGTTTGTCTTTTTTTTTTATAGAGTTCTCTTTATGCTGATTCTAGTGAGATGACATGCATGCGAAATTTTCAGCCTGATCTTAAAATCTAATCTAATCAAAGATATAATGAAGCAAGAGGTGGAATATGATAAAGAAGGGGAATTAGAAGAAATAAGCAAAGAGTTGGAACAGTTTGAAGATAAGCCGAATCCTAATATGAATAAAATTGAGTCAATTAATCTTGGAGATCAAGGAGATGTTAGGGAAACTAAAATATGTGTACATGCTTCGCCACAATTAAAAGAGGGAATGATTCAAGCATTAATTGATTATAAAGAAGTTTTTGCATGGTCTTATGATGATATGTCTGGTTTAAGCACTGAATTAGTAGCTCATAAATTGCCAACTGATCGTGCATTCCCCCGTCAAACAAAAGTTGAAAAAGTTTAAAATTGATGTAAATGTGAAAATTAAATAGGAAATTGATAACACTCAAATTACACTCTTGAATGGGTGTAAGCGATCGTTGTCAATACAATAACCCAACTTAGTTGGGGTCGAATCCACAAGGAGTGAAAGCATGAAATTCAAAACTAAAGAGTGTTGATAGTTTACTAAAAGGTGACCCATAATGTGAATAAAACAAACATAAATATAAAATGGGAGAATTAGTTTGAATGTGTTTGTAGTAACAATTACTTTACTTGTAGAGCACTATCTTGACGTTGAAAAATGCTAAGAGTGACTTCAATGGAGAATAAGTCTTGGAGTTATGCAATTCTAAGTGTGGGTTCATGCATGAGTACTTGGCCATTTATCCAACTTTTAGCTAAAAGTCATGGGTAGGCTAGATGTCAATGTATTAATGTCAATCTTTCAATTACAACACCATATTTCACAAATGGGTTCTTTCGAACACCTCACAAGTGTGACAATTTTCCACATCTATTGCCTCAATTGACATCCTTATGCCTAAGAGATATCATTAAATGGAATGAATCAAGTTATTGGTTGTATTTATTCCTCACCCATGTCCCCTCTTTCAAGAATGACATGGGTTCTAGGGTGGTTGGGGTTTGCAACACCCATCACAACTAACTAATTAGAAAAATAATTAGCTAAAACCCATGCACTACCACAACCTAAGAAAGTATAACCCCAAGATTGAGAATTAGCTACTCATAGAAAAAAGGGATAAGAATATACCAAAGTTATCATTAACTTCATCCATGAGAAATAGAGACAACGTAGTTCCACACTTGGGGTTTCAATAATTCTTCAATGGAAAATCACTAACATATATTTTTCATTGAAGCTTAGTACAAAATTCTCAAAAGATGAAAAGAAAGATGCTAAGTTGAGAACAGAGAAGCTAACAAGCTAAGAGAGATCCTATGTTCAAAAGATGGAGGCTATTTGGGAACATAAAAGCTAGGTCTTGAAAAATGAGGTAAAAGCCTCTTTTTAAACTCCAACTCTACATTTGATGGAAATATCAAAACTGTCACCTTGTTCTTGATCTGCTTGAGAGGATCCAAAGCGTACGGAGAGTAGATGGCTAGCAGCTCCAAAGTAGATGCAAAATAGATGCCTCTTTTCCTTCACATTTGGACCCTTGATGACTTGAATGACTTGCCCATATTCCCTTTTTACTTTTACCTATATAAATGAGCATTAAATAAGAGAGTATCATCAAATCAATGGAAAAGCATGATAATTTATGCTTAAAAAGTGCTGGCAAGTCGTCAAATTGATGACTTATCAATCCCCCAAACTTAAACTATTATATGTCCTTAAGAAACCAAGAATAATTCAATGAGATAGGGTATTTAACTCAAATCCATCTAGAAGAAAGCTATACTAAAGAAATAAGCTAACAAAGCTCTACTAACACTTTCCATACATGTCATGGCAACAAGTAACCCAAAACTTTTTCAATAAGCATATATTTATGAAGCAAGGATGCAATTTTGTATCAAATGAGCTTTACAAATCACAAAACATCTTACGATAAGACACAAAATCATCAAATATTGTCTCAATCTTCACAATGTAACTTACTTCACTCATTTACCCAAACCGATAGTAAAATGTTACCCTCTATCCAAAAGTACCGATGCCGCTCACATGCAAGAGTTAGATCCACACACCAAAGATATTTCAATTCTTAAGGGAGCTCAAATAAACAAAGAATTGACACTCACTCTAATAAAGAAATTCAAGTACATCGAATAGAACCATAGGCTTGCCCTTTATGTTTTTTGCCACTAATGTAGACTTACATAGTTAGGAATCACCAAGGTCTTATGGGTCAAGATGAAGGTTTAAGGTGCGGGAATGAATATATATGGATCAAGTGACTAAAGAACCTCCTTCAATGCAATCGCTCAATCCTTTCTACCCCCAAAATTTTCAAACCACCCGCCTTATTTTATTTTAAATCATTTCCCATATTTTTCTGACTTATTGTTCAACATTTACCAAACCAGTCAAAGCCACCATTTTATTTCTTTCACTTCTTTGACTTTTTCAAAAGATTTTCTACCTATAAGTCTTTCTTAGCCCCTTACTCATTCAATTTTTCTTTTTTTTCTTTTTTTTTTTTTCAAATTCTATGGGCTAGGCTGTTCAATTTTATCATCAAGCATATCTCTTGTCTTTTAAGCATATGTGTTGACAACCTTACACCCACATTTATTATCTTTTATTTGATCATCTTCTCCCAAATACACAACCCCAAAACTTAGGCTTTTGCCTATAATCAACTATTTAGAATCATGCAATGCATCAAAGGAGGTTAAGTGCCAAAAGAGAGATTTTCAAGAGGGTTTAGGTGTTTTAGCATGGTTATCATTACAATAAAAAGGGAAAGAAGGGCAAAAGGTTCAAATGGGTTAACTAGGGAACAATGTTAAGGTGAGAATTTGGCTATGTGACGGGTCAAAAAGGGCCTTGGATCATTCTCCAAACCAAGCTTACCTAGAATTTTTCTTTGAATACACTCGGGGCAAGTTCTAAACTACACAAATGCACAAGAATTATTCAAAAATATCACCACTCATGGATCGTACTCATAGAGCAAAAAGTTAGTCTCCCAATCAATTTGAGCAATTTGAGCTTCATAAGTTACTCCGAGTCAATGACTCATCCTTGTAAAGAGAGACAAAAATTGAGTTTAATGGTCTCACTTAAAAGAAAACTCAAGACATTCTTGATCTTACAACTATATTTTTGGTTTTTCTCAAAAATATTTCATTCCTTGCCAATGACATTTTAGAAGTATTTTTGAATTTTTGCTTCTTCCTAGTTAACCAAAACGATTAGATACTTCACCTAAGGATGTCGCCTTATCATCCCTCATGGGTGAATATCACTCAGTTCGACAAAGAAACTAAGCGAAAGTAAAAATAAAAGATCAAAAGAAAGAGAAGAGAAAATAAAAATTTACTCTTTAGGAAAGAACCGAGTTTAAAAAAAAACCCTTGGAGTTTGTTAGACACATATAAATAAAAGGCAACAAGAGTAGTGTGCATAATCAGATACCACCTTTAAATCAAACGCATGGCATAAATTCAACAACAAAATGACAATGTCTGACATTATTATCAAAATGCCAGACAAGGGCTCGTCCAAAGCAATGTCAATAATAATAATAATAAAAAATAAAAACATAACAAAACATAAAGTATGTCCATACAATCTTTCCAACCAAATGCCATAAGGGAAAACAGTAGGTACCAATCATCAAACAAATCATAAAAATAGCCCACCCTCTACTAAAGACATTGCATTGTCCCCAATGCAAAAGTGAAAGAGAGTAGAGGATGGTAGAGACTCCCTGTGGTGCACTAGGAGCTCGAATCCCTATCAGTGAATGATCTCACTGTCTTAATAGGAGCCTCGTCAGACTAGGATCCTTTCATCGATTCTGCTATGAAAGATGACTCATCATTATGTCGAGTGCTAGAATTAGCCCCAACCATTCGTACATGCTCCTCATCCCTGGATAATTGCAAGGCGAGCTCAACCTGTCGGGCCTCAGGTAGCCCCTATATAACATCAACCTCGGCCTCATTATCAGTGTCCTCATGACCCTGTCTGAACAAATCATCAAATAGAAGCACTAGGCCTGAAGTCTCCAGCGGAAAAGCAATCTGCACCTCATCAAGACCGAAGGACGGTTGTCCGAAGTGAATCTTCACCCGTAAACTATCAAGGTCTTCCCTCAAAGATGTCACCCCCTCATAATCTTCCCTCGCCTCAAGCGTGGCCAGTCTTTGCTCCAACTTTGCTATGCGGTCGCGAAGAGGTTCTATAGTATCCTAAATAAACTGGGGAATTTCCTCCATCAATTGGGTAAGAGTAGTATTGTTTGTCAAAGTCATGGAAGCAACCTTGGCAAACGTCACTGTAGAAGATCGTGCTGATTGTGTAGATCGAGGTGGTGGTGTGGTGCTTGATGATGGAGGATTATCGATGGAATCATGATGAGTCTTAGTATCAAGTGTAGAATCCGGAGAGATATCCATTCCCTCTGAGCTCGACAACCCTTCTGCACCTAAGTCTACAAAAAATAAAGCTTTTCTCTTTATGACCGTATGGTTATCATCATCATTGCAATGAGTAATATCAATGACCTGGTGCATATAAACCATCTTTTAATCTTAGAGAGTAGTGAGACTTCAAACTTAAGTCAAAGAATATATATGAGTGCCGAAAAGGGCAATAAAAAGCCAGTTGCTTTGCCCTAGCCCTTATCGTCTCCGCTATTAACTCTCCCAAATTGATCGCAATTTTATCCATAATGCATCCAAAAATGATAGCCCTATAAACCCTGACATCTTGGTTATTTATTGAGTGGAGTAGACGATTACCCATAAATTCAAGACAATGTTTGGCTGGAACCGAAAAATCTCTCCTCTTGATTTGACCTTCACCATTAGCCCATGCAGGAATGCCCTAAGAAATCACCTTAGCAAGCCACCAAAAACTTTGACGTCCGCCAAATATCATCTTCTTGTACTTCACCACAGAATCTAAGTCACAAGCAAGATAGAGCATATTGATCTCCAAGGCCGTGCAAGGAACTTCCATCCCTCGAACTAATACACTCTTGAGATGCGGTTGTTCGGTAATTAGAATTTTATATTTTTGTTTATTGTATCGAGTAGCATAGGAAACATAGAACTCACGAGCAATATCCAGGAAGTATCTTAGTGGGTGAGTGGAAGGCGTCATATCCTTGAAGAGTTCCCATACCCGTTCTTTGACCTTGGCGATGATTTTACGGAAATAGATGTCAACTCCCTTCATGCTAAAGAGATCCTCATGATGGAAGTCCTGAGTAGTCACCCAATCATCATATAACTCCTTCACACCATCCATACTAAATTGGATTCGATCCCCCTCCTTTCCAACCTCCCGTGTATGATCAATGGTAGCTTAGATATCCAGGACTTTCAAACTATTTTTGGAGACCGATTCTTTTCCCTTTGGGGAAGTAGCCTTTTCTTTGCCTTTATCCGGGGCCTTACCCTTTCTAGCTTATCGTGGAAAGTTCTTCCTTGGAGACATACCTAAGAGAAAGAAACAAAACAAAACCAAAACAAAAGAGAAAAGGTAAAACATATTCTTGGAATTTTGTATATTAAGAAAGAAAATTAAAGATTATAAAAAATTGTTTGGTTGATAGATGCAAGGCAATTTCATCATTAGAGCCCATGGGATGCATTCATTACAACACTAATTCATTTGGGCTCTAAATTATCTCACATTCTTCACATTTCACAAAACTAGTTCATAGGATATCCAAAACCTCCATTGGAAACAAGAATGACCAATACCCTTAAGATTGATGTCATCCAATCTATCATTAGGTAAGGCAAGCATTCATGTCCCCCGGTTAGGCATAGTGACTAACAAGAACCATAGATGCCATATTTCTCAACAAACTCCTTTAACTAATAACTACCGAATATTTCATTTTTAGGGTCAGTTGGACTCATAATGATGCATAAAAATGACCACATTATGCCCTAAGGAGAATCACATTGACCATTTCTAGCATACAAGGCATTCATCTCTTATTGTTATTTCAATAAACACATAGTGGGCATGCCAACCAAAAACTTGAAGAAAGAGAATAAAAGCATAAGAAAGCAAGCACATCTCACCAAATCAGCTCTAAACATATTCAAGGTGTTCATACTATCCTACTTGAGCCATCCACCACACAAAATAAGCTAAAAAGGTTCAATGGATATTTTGTCGAACACATAGTGCACTAATTTCATTTAAGAGTGTATTATTAGTCAAACTAGTGAAACAAGGCATCAGTGATAACATAAGGACTCCAACAAGTAACAATTATCCCAACCAACTCATACATGCCAACTCTATCATGATTTCTTTCCTTCCAACCTTGATTCCCACTTTTCCTTTGATAGGTAGGGCGGAACCCCCCAATTGGTTTGATAAGAATCGAATTTCTTCATCAAGGGACTCAGTTTCCTCATCATCATAAGCTTTATCACTCTTAGAAGCAATGGCGTTAATAGCCTTAGGAGAATCTCTCATCACATGCTTGGTGAGAAGATCAAGTTGCGTCATCACTTTAGCCATATTTACATCTCTTTCTTCATTTTTTTCTTTTGCTCTTGACTCATAAAAGATATAGAGAGAGCCCCCACAGCCACCTCGATATCTCTTGTGCACCACCCTCTACTTTGCTTGACCACTTGATCTAATAAAGTTGATGCAATACCATACTATAATCTAACAAGAGAACCCCTGACCACATTATCGGCTACCATCTTGTTCAATTGATCCAATGCCCTATAAAAAAATTGAGGAAGCATTTTATCTGAAACCTTATGATTTGGGCATTGCCTTAACTTGTTGTTGAATCGTTGCCAAGCCTTATATAATGGTTCGCCATTAAGTTAGCAAAAGTTGCTGATTTTATCCCTTAGTTGCAACATCCAAGAAGGGGAAAAGTATCTTTCCAATAATGCCTCTATAAGCCCAACCCATAAAGTGATAGACCCCACGGGAAAAAACCACAACCATAAAACTGCTTCTCTCATTAAAGAGAATGGGAAAAGATGAAATCGGATTGACTCTTGAGATATGTGGGACATGTTAAATGGAGAACACACCTCAATAAAATCCATCAAGTGTAGATTAGAATCCTCATGTGATTGGCCTCCAAATAACCCTTTCATTAGAAGTAAGTGAATCATCATGCTAGTAACGTGAAATACTCCATTTCCTTTCATCGGTGGAATGTGAATAACACTAACTCGGCCCACATCATTGAAGTGATCCTCATCCTCATGATACCCATCAATCATCCCAGTATGACAACCGTGTTGACTCATAGTATTGTGTCTACTATTATGCAATCTGAGAAAGAACAAAAACACCAAACAATGTAAAATAAAATACTACGGCTAACCCAAAGTAACTAAAAACACTACAAGAGTGAAAACTATGTTTCACTCCCTGATAATAGTGTCATTTTTTATAACGCTCACATTACACTCTTGAATGGGTGTAAGCGATCGTTGTCAATACAATAACCCAACTTAGTTGGGGTCGAATCCACAAGGAGTGAAAGCATGAAATTCCAAACTCAAGAGTGTTGATAGTCTACTAAAAGGTGACCCGTAATGTGAATAAAACAAACATAAATATAAAATGGGAGAATTAGTTTGAATGTGTTTGTAGTAACAATTACTTTACTTTTAGAGCACTATCTTGACGTTGAAAAATGCTAAGAGTGACTTCAATGGAGAATAAGTCTTGGAGTTATGCAATTCTAGGTGTATGCATGAGTACTTGGCCATTTATCCAACTTTTAGCTAAAATTCATAGGTAGGCTAGATGTCAATGTATTAATGTCAATCTTTCAATTGCAACACCATATTTCACAAATGGGTTCTTTCGAACACCTCACAAGTGTGACAATTTTCCACGTCTATTGCCTCAATTGACATCCTTATGTCTAAGAGATATCATTAAATGAAATGAATCAAGTTATTGGTTTAATTTATTCCTCACCCATGTCCCCTCTTTCAAGTATGACATGGGTTCTAGGGTGGTTGGGGTTTGCAACCCCCCACTTTTAGTTAATTCATGAAATAAATGCAATATTAGAAAAATAATTAGCTAAAACCCATGCACTACCACAAACTAAGCAAGCATAACCCCAAGATTGAGAATTATATACTCATAGAAAAAAGGGATAAGAATATACGAAAGTTATCATTAACTTCATCCATGAGAAATAAAGACAATGTAGTTCCACACTTGGGGTTTTAATTATTCTTCATTGGAAAATCACTAACATATATTTTTCATTGAAGCTTAGTACAAATTCTCAAAAGATTAAAAGAAAGATGCTAAGTTTAGAAGAGAGAAGATAACAAGCTAAGAGAGATCCTATGTTCAAAAGATTAAGGCAATTTGGGAACATAAAAGCTAGGTCTTGAAAAATGAGCTAAAAGCCTTTTTTTAAACTCCAACTCTACATTTGATGGAAATTACAAAATTTCCACCTTATTCTTGATCTGCTTGAGCGGATCCAAAGAGAAGGGAGAGCAGATAGCTAGCAACTCCAAAGCATATGCGAAGAGGATGCAAATAGATGCCTTTTTTCCTTCTGATTTGGCTCCTTGATGACTTGAATAACTTGACCATATTCCCTTTTTACTTTTACCTATATAAATGAGCATTAAGTAAGGAAGTATCATCAAATTAATGGAAAAGCATGATAATTTAGGCTCAAAAGGTGCTAGCAAGTCGTCAAGTTGACAACTTATCAGAAGTCATGAAATAACTTGAAGCCAACGTCCTTCGAGTGGCTCGTTATCCTACTTGGTTATCCAATGGTGTTCCTGTCCCAAAGAAAGATGGCAGGATTTGAGTATGTGTTGATTATCTTGATTTGAATAAATTAAGTTTGAAGGATGACTTTTCACTCCCTAACATCCATATTTTAATAGATAATTACGCTAAACATGAGGTTGCATCTTTTATGGATTGCTATGCCGGGTATCACCAGATCATTATCGATGATGATGATGCAAAAAAGATGTCTTTTATCATATCGTGGGAAAGTTATTATTATCGGGTGATGCCATTTCAGTTTGAAGAATGCAAGAGCAACATACATGAGAGCAATGACTATTATGTTTCATGATATGGTGCATGAGTAAATTGAAGTCTATGTAGATGATGTGATTATTAAGTCAAAGAATCAGACTAACCATATTAAGGATCTAAGAAAATTCTTTGAAAGGCTTTGTAGGTATAATCTCAAACTTAATCTAACAAAGTGTGTATATGGGGTTCCGTGTGAAAACCTATTGGGGTTTGTAGTTAGTCGTTGAGGTATTGAATTGGATCCTTCAAAAATCAATGTCATTCAGGATTTACCGCTGCCTAAGAATATAACAGAGGTGATGAGTTTGCTTGGTAGATTGAACTTCATCAGTAGGTTCATTACTCCTCTCATAACTATGTGTGAGCCCATATTCAAGTTACTGTTCATTACTCATCTCATAACTATGTGTGAGCCCATATTCAAGTTACTGAAGAAAAGTGTTGTAATTGAGTGGACTGAGGAATAACAGAAAGCGTTCGACAAAATCAAAAGATATCTGTCAAATCCATCTGTGCTGGTACCAGTGGAGCCTAGTAGGCCTTTGATCTTGTACTTATCAGTTATGGACAATTCCTTTGATTGTGTCTTAGGTCAACATGATGTCACGGGCAAAAATAAACAAGCTATTTATTATCTTATCAAGAAGTTCACAACATATAAAGCCAAGTACACTCTTCTTGAAAGGACGTGTTGTACCCTAACTTAGGTAGTGTAGAAGTTAAAGCATTATCTTTCATCTTACACTACTTATCTCATCTCTCACATGGATCTTTTGAAGTATATATTACAAAAGCCTATGCTAACAGGTTAACTGGCAAAGTGGTAAATATTGCTTACCGAGTTCGAAATTGCATATGTGACTTGAACCACCATGAAAGCCCAAGCTTTGGCAGATCATCTTGCTGAGAACCCCATTGATGAAGATTATGAACCATTAAAGACATATTTCCTAGATGAAGACGTGTTGTCTATTGATGAAGTCATTATACATGCTGATCCAGGTTGGAATTTGTTCTTTAATGGAATCATTAACATGAAAGGAGTCAGAATAGATGTAGTTCTTATCTATGAATCGGGGCAATAGTTCCCGATATCAGCACAACTTTGATTTTATTATACCAACAACATGGAGGAATATGAAGCTTGTATTCTGGGGTTGAGGCTAGCTATTGACATAAGAGTTTAGGAATTATTAGTGTTAGGGGACTCAGACTTGCTTGTCCATCAAATTCAAATTGATTGGGAGACACGAGATTTAAAGCTCGTACCGTATCGACAATGCTTGCAAGATTTATGTCAATGGTTTGTGTCTGTAAATTTTAGGCATATTCCAAGAATTCGCAATGAGATTGTTGATGCTTTAGCCACTTTGTCTTTGATGCTCTAACATCCGGATAAGGCTTATATCAACTCGGTGCATATATAGAGTCGTGATCAGCATGCTTACTATAATACGATTGAAGAAGAACTCGATGGATAACCTTGGTTCTTTGATATCAAGTGATACATTCAGTCGAAAGAATACCTAACACAGGCAACCAATGGTCAAAAGAGGACTATTAGGTGTTTGGCTAGTGGATTTTTCTTAAGTGGAGGAATCTTGTAAATAAAACCCCCCGATCTGGGACTCTTGAGGTGTGTAGATGCAAAAAAAGCTTTGGTAATCATGGTTGAAATATATTCTGGAGTATGCGGGTCGTATATGAATGGTTACGTCTTGTCAAAGAAGATACTTCGAGTGGGTTATTATTGGCTTACTATGGAGAGGGATTCTATTCTTTTTGTTTAAAAATGTCATCAATGTCAGGTACACGATGATTTGATACATTCTCCTTATGCTGAGTTACACACAATGTCTGCTCCATGGCCTTTTGTAGCTTGGGGGATGAACATGATTGGACCGATTGAGCCAAAAACATCCAAAGGACATAGATTTATTTTTGTAGCCATTGATTATTTTACAAAGTGGATAGAAGCGACAACTTTCAAGTCAGTAATAAAAAAGGCGGTGGTAAATTTTATTCATGCTAACATCATTTGTAGATTTGGCATTCTAAAGGTAATCATCACGAATAATGCTGACAACCTCAATAGTCATTTGATGTAAGAGGTGTGCCAACAATTTAAGATTGCTCATCGAAATTCCACTCCATATCATCCAAAGAAAAATGGTGCAGTAGAGGCCGCTAACAAGAATATCAAGAAGATATTGAGGAAAATGATACAAGGTTCTAGACAATGGCACGAGAAGTTGCCATTTGCATTGCTAGGTTATTGTACTGCTGTTCGCACTTCAACAGGGGCAACTCTATATTTATTAGTATATGGGATAGAAATGGCCATACCTACAGAAGTTGAAATTCCATCTCTTCAAGTCATTGTGGAAGTAGAGATTGAGGATGATTAGTGGATCAAAACCCGATTAGTGCAGTTGAGTTTGATTGATGAAAAAATATTGACATCAGTGTGTCACGACCAATTATATCAAAAGAGAATGGCTCGAGCATACAATAAAAAAGTATACAACAAGCATTTTAAAGTCGGTCAATTAGTATGAAGTGCATACTCTCTCATCAGATCAAAGCTAAAGGCAAGTTCTCCCCAAATTGATAAGAGCCATTCATTATGAAGAAAGTGTTGCCCAATGGAGCTTTATATTTGACAAATATAAAAGGCAAGATGGAAGAAATGGTTGTTAATACCGATGCAGTTAAAAGATATTATGTATGATTTTTACCCTTCATTACTTCTATCGCATGTTCAGTACTTTCCTTTTTCAAAGATTGATATGATGAAGACATTTTATTCCGTTATCTCATTGTTGTGTCATCCTTAGTTTACCATTTTGAGCTTTGGTCTTATTTTTCTTTCATATCCCTCTTTTGGAATTAAAATAGAGTAAAAAAGATAGAGTGTCAAGAAAGTAAAAAAAATAATCAAAATCAATTTATTCAAAAGAAAGTAAAAAAAAAAAAGCCAACCAAAATAAAGAACAAGCTGCTGGAACTATGTGTGATCTGAGTCTCCTCTCTTAGAGGTGAGATACGTAGGCTGCCCTACTCTGGTCTTGATCCAACTAAATAAACAATTTAAAATTACCCAGTCAAAAGAAACTGGGGCATGAGTTAATCTTTATTGTTTGAATCAATTATAAAAGTTGTAAATCCCACCCCATTTTAGGTGTCATTTGAGCCTCCTGTCATCCTTTCTTTCTAACCCTATCCAAAAGCCAAGTTACAACCAAAGAAAGACCTTCAGATCAATCTTTGAGAATGTTGAAGCTGAATATGCGATGGATATAGGACAATGTTTTGGCATTAGATTTTCTACATCATCATGAGGAAAGAAGAGGAATAAAATGAGAGAGTCTTATTGGTGAAAACCCTATGGGCACCGTAAGGCGACGACGAGTTGAAAGAAATAAAATGAGAGAGTTTTATTGGTGAAAACTCTCACGGGCACCATAAAGTGATGGCGAGTTGAGGAAAATAAAAATAAGAGAGTCTTATTGGTGAAAATCCTCACGGACACCGTAAGGGGATGGTAAGTTTGAGAGGAATAAAATGAGAGAGGTTTATTGGCGAAAATCCTTTGGGGGCGTCACTAATTGGGGAGGTATATGAGTCTAATGGGTTTGAAGAAGTGACTCAGTTTTAAAGGCAATAACTCAACAACAAATGATGAAGTTTTGGGGGGAAAGATCAGACAACTTAATCCAAAATGCATGTCATAATCATTGGAGTTGTTTGCCGTATTTAGATAAGATTTTCTTTTATTATTTTTGAAAGAAGGACATTGTATTTTTATTTCTTTTACATATTCATATTTTTGTCTTTTTATATCATTTATCAAAATAAAAATCACTATTGTTTCCTTACATCTTTGAGTCAAGTTAGTGTCAAAATAAGTGCGAAAGGATTTCAAAACTGGCTACTAGTCTCCCTAATTGCATGAACAAAGGACCAAGACCAGCACGAGAAAGGAACATGATCATAAATCAAGAGAAGTAAATTAAAGAAATTTCATCAACCTACATGTTTTTGGATTCGTGAAAATATAAGGTTTCAAAAGGTGTATCTCAGAGGCATGGTAAAATAAAAATTCAGTGTTTGAGTCAAAGTCACTTCCCTTAATCTGGTTTTGGGTCAATGATGCAACAAGATGGGTGCCTATATTAGCAATCTGAAACAAAGATGAAGGGAATGACCGCTGGAGTAGATGCTTGGAAAGCCAAGTACTGCAAGCCACCACAAATTTTTAACTGTTCATTAAGTTCAGCTACAGTTAGGAGAGCATTTTTGGAAATTTACTTTATGTTCAATACCCTCCTGAAAAAAAGAAATTTACTTTATGTTCAAGAAACTCTTGGAAAGTGGGAATTTACTTTCTGTTCAGGACCTTCCTGGAAAATGGGAATTTACATTCTGTTCAGGACCCTCATGAAAAATGGGGTATTACTTTCTAATAAATAATAATTTACCTTATGTTCAGGACCCTCCAGGAAAATGGAAATTTACTTTCTGTTCAGGACACTCCTGGAGAATGGGAATTTACTTTCTATTCAGGACACTCATGAAAAATAGGAATCTACTTTATGTTCAGGACCCTCCTGGAAAATGGGAATTTACTTTATGTTCAGGATCCTTCTAGAAAATGGGGCATTACTTTATGTTTAGGATCCTCCTATAAAATAGGGCATTGCTTTCTGTTCAGGACCCTCCTGGAAAATGGGCATTACTTTTTGTTTAGGTCCCTCCTAAATAAAGGGACATTGCTTTCTGTGTAGGACTCTCCTGGAAACTGGTAATTTACTTTCTGTTCAGGACCCTCCTAGAGAATGAGAATTTACTTTCTATTCAGGACCCTTCTGGAAAATGAGAATTTACTCTCTGTTCAGGACCCTCCTAGAAAATGGGAATTTAATTTATGTTCAGGACCCTCCTGGAGAATAAGAATTTAATTTATGTTCAGGACCCTTCTGAAGAATGGGAATTTACTTTATGTTTAGGACCCTTCTGGAGAATAGGAATTTACTTTATGTTCAGAACCCTTCCTAAGAATGAGAATTTACTTTATGTTTAGGACCTTCCTGGAGAATAGAAATTTACTTTATGTTCAGGACCCTCCTAGAGAATGAGAATTTACTTTATGTTTAGGACCCTCTTGGAAAATGGGGCATTACTTTATGTTCAGGACCCTTCTATAAAATAGGACATTACTTTCTGTTCAGGACCCTCCTAGAAAATGGCATTACTTTCTGTTCAGGTCCCTCCTGAAAAATGGGACATTACTTTCTGCGCACAACCCTCCTGAAAAATGAGATTTTATTTTTAGAAAAATGAAATCTTAATCATAATCATTGTTTGGGATAATTTTCGTTATAGTTTTGACTTTGATTTCAGGAGCCCGCTTGAAGAACAGGGTGAAGAAATTAAAAATCAGAAACTCGCCTGAAGAATAGGGTGATGAAATTAAAATTTTGGATCTCACCTGGAGAACAGGGTGATGAAATTACAAGTTAGGAGCCCGTCTGAAGAATAGGGTGAAAAAATTAAAAGTTAGGAGCCCGCCTAAAGAATAGGGTGATGAAACTGAAAGTCAAGAGCCCCCCTGAAGAATATGGTGGAGAAATAGCAAGCTAGGAGCCCGCCTAAAGAATAGGGTGATGAAATTGAAAGTCAAGAGCCCGTCTGAAGAATAGGGTGATGAAATAGAAATTCAAGAGTCCGTCTGGAGAACAGGGTGATGAAATTGCAAGCCAAGAGCCCGCCTAAAGAATAGGGTGATGAAATTACAAGTCATGAGACCGCCTGGAGAACAGGGTGAAGAAATGAAAAACCTAGCAACAAGGTGAAAAATTACAAGTTAGGAGCCCGCCTGAAGAATAGGGTGAAGATCTTCAAATTCACGGTCAAACTCAGAAGTATCACATGAAAGAAAATGGTTAATGTTCGAATTATTCTCCAACACCAAATTTTATATGGAGAAAGAATCTATTCTTAAGCTCAACCCAAGAAAGATCAGATCTTTTATCACTTTTGAAAGCATCGAAGACCTAAGACAAGAATCAAGAAATTCTGCATCGATAGAACTTTTGTAATTTCATTTATCTTTTTAACTTGTAATTTTCCCTTTTAATGTAATAACAGAGCCGTGGACTGGAACCTTGACAGGGCCTCACTTGACTCTTCAACTTGGTGTAGTCCCTCTCCTTCCAACCTTTTGAAATACCTGTGACTCAACCCCCCTCATAATTTGGGTAAGTAGGAGGTTTAAAATGAAGAATCAGTTGTATTCTTTCCTTCTGTTTCCTCCCTTCGTATAATGGTCAGGTCAAAATTCGGTCTTATTGTCTACTTCTTTGTCTGCAAACACTTTGTGTTTACATCCAAAGAGGGGCATGATGTAGACACCTAATTGTGTTCTCCCCGAAAGCTGAATTTTACCATTTACCTCATCTTACCGTGCACCCTCAATCATGTGATAAGTTCCACACAAAAAAATAACAAATTCATAACCATTTTTTGACTCCTCACCCTAACATATTTTACCTCATCCTAACGACTCCTACCCCTTACCCTAACCCCTACCTCTACCCACATACCCCCTACCCCTACTCTTTTCACATTTTATTCTTTTTCTTAACAAACTCATAAAAGACAAAAAAATACACCTCACCAAAAGGAGTATATACTCCACATATACAGAGTTCACATCTAGAGGGGGGAGTCATACATAAAAACCACATATGTAAATATATACATAGTACACACTATATATATTGACTCACGTACACACTCAAGGAAGAGAACACACACATCATCGCACACTTACCCCATCAGAAAAAAAAGAGTACATAGAAATTAATACACATACACCCATCGAGATTCAAATAGTTGAGGAGAAAAAAGGGTAAAAAATGGACTGAGAACAATCAAGAGATGATTAGAATAGTGAATCCAGCTAGAATCCAGTCCATTTTTTTAGTTTTTTTGGTGAAATTTTCACAAAAATTGATTCCAAATCATCGAACTGACCCACCCATCCCTGAAATCCCTAAAATCTTTTCATTTTCTTGATTTTTAGAGGAAATCCTATCGAGAATGCTAAGGTCATTGGAATCCTACTTGTTTAGTCTGTTCTTGTCATCGTCTAAGCTCGTTGGAGCTACAGCCACATGGGTTTTTTAGGTTTTCTTGCAATTCTTGGTCTTCGAACGTTCATCTATTCTTCTGGGTTTGGTTCACATTGAATTTCAACGACTATCATGTTGGAGGTAAATCAGAGTTGGGATTTTGGTATTCTTTGAGGTTCTGGGGCAACTATTTTATTCTCTTCTTAATTCAATTGAAATTATTTGGAAGGTCCAATTCTTGAACTCTTTCTCTTTATTTTATATTAATTTGTTGGTTTGATGTTATGATTATGTGTTTGATGTTGAATCATTGATCGTGGTACAAGTCTGATGTTAATATAGTGGATAACTGTTTAATGTAAAAATGTTGTATTTAAAAAATGGAATTTGGGGAGGGATAGAATCATGATAATGAATTCATATTAATTTTGATTCGTTGATAATATGGAGTGTGATAGAATCATGATAAGCTAAATCGATAGGCAAATTATAGGTTTTGGGGTAGGCAAGCCTTAGGGTTCTGTATTAACGATTGTAGAATGATTGAATGTTTGTTTTTAAGATTGTTTCATTTTATCACTCAAAATAAAAAAAACATTCATTTAGCCGGGGAATGCCCTGAGGCCATTTGTACTTATTCACCGGGGTATTCCCCAAAGTATCTTGTACGCGAAGGATGGTTGTGATCAAGGCCTGAGGCATCGGGTAGAGCATAATTTAGGATTAGTATAGGTTAGTGTAGGTTTATTCAGTATTTTTTATTTTGAACTGTAATAATTGGACTGGACACTATTTTTGAACTTGGTTTGGTTTGGTTTGTTTGTTTGTTTTGTGTGTTTTTGTTGATTTATACATTTCATAGTGTCTACTAGCTGATAATATTTCACTAAGCGATCGTGGTTAAAGTACGGGAGCGAGGGGTGTATAACACATTTCCCTCGGTCAACAAAATTTCTTAACCAGAATTTCTATTCGTGGGCCAGTTTTAAAAAGTCAAAACCATTTTGAAAAAGAATTTCCAAAGGTGACTTGGCACACTCGATCTATGCCAAGTGGCAACTCTGATTTTAAATGTAAATAATTCTTTCTGAAATAAATTTGTATTTTTGTCACTTAATAATAAAACCCTTTTCAAACTTTAAAATAAATCTTTTTGTTTAAAAAAGGGGTGTGACAGGTGACCTTGTGTATTTGATAATTTCACCCACGAAAGAAGTGAAGAGGTTTGGCAAGAAGGGAAAGCTCATTCCCCACTATGTTAGCCCATATAGGATTGTGAGCTGCTTTGAGAAGGTAGCTTATGAGCTAGAGTTGCCTGCAGACTTGGCATCAGTGCATCCAGTGTTTCATATCTCCTTGTTAAAGAAGTGTATTGGTGATTCAGTTTTAGTTGGGCCTTTAGAGAGTGTGGATGTGAGAGATAGTCTATTTTATGAAGAGATTCTATATGAGATCCTTGATCATCAGATTTGTAGGTTAAGGAACAAAGAAGTTCCCTTGGTGAATATTCTATGGAGAAATCAGTCTGTTGATGGAGCTACCTGGGAAGCAAAAATAGATATGTGAACTAAATACCCTCATCTTTTCTCCAGAAATTTAGACTCGGCTTGAGATAAAGATTTTTCATAAATCAACTCTTTCCCGATCTCCGTTTCAATTATGTAACCATTCTCAAGTCATTGCATGCATTCATAAAATCAGATTATTCCATATATCATGTCTCAGACTCACTTGTTTAATCATATTTCAGTTCATGAACATTCAGTCTACGACCTCAGTTTCCTTAGTATCTTAACTCAACTAGTATCATTTGAGGACGAATATTCCCAGGGGGAGATATTGTGATACCCCATCCCTCAAAAGCTTCTATGTATCATATGACTTATCCCTTGAGTTGTATACACATCATACGAATCATATGTTCAACTCATATCCATGACAGTGTGTGACGGGTGGCTTTCTATTTAAGGTATGAAATAAACCTTAGAGGTCATAAGATGATCATATGAGTTGTATGAGGAGAGATGAGTTCTGCCTAGATTATGAGAGGGTGAGTACTAGTCGTATGAAGATTAAATAAGTCATAAGTGTCACTTGTATGATGACTAGTGAATACTTCCTTAAGTTCTATCCAGCTTATGAGTCCTGATGCCTAGTCGTACCCTACCATACGAGTCGTATGATCCACTCATAAAGATTGGTGAGAAAAATCTAAGAAGTTAAGGGGATTTTTAGTATTTTTCCCTTTTATAACTTCTACCCACGACCTAAAAGCATTAAAGATTCTTATTTTCCTCCAAATATCAAACACTTAACACGTTACTTTCTCTCCCATACTTAAGAACAACAATTAGGATTTCTTAGAGGCAAGAACAATTACAAGGATTTTCCCTAAAGCTTCTTTTACAGGTATGTCGGGTATTTATCAATGGGTCCCTTCCACCCATTGAGCCCCAAAACCCTATTTTTGATTAAAATTATGAATGTTACCCTATTTTATGAAATTATCCATAAAGCTTATGAATTTAATCCATGAACTTCTTAGTAAATCAAATTCAAGCCATGTGAATATGTGTTTCCATGTTATTTAAGTCATTCCATGTTTAAATTACAATTTCCCTCATCTTAATTCCCTTGATTTCATGATAAATCCTCAAGTTATGAATCCCCATGTTCAAATTCATGTATCCGTCTCATTCATTGAATTATCACTTGCCTTGGGTTTTTGAATTATGACTTCATGTCATTGTTTTAAATAATGTATTGTATATTGTAATTATTCAGTGCTGGCAGGTTATGAACACCCAATACTTATGTGTTTTGTTTTTATGATTCTGCTTTAATTAACAAGTCAGTCAGACTATGGTTTCATTATTATAATCAGAACATCATGTTCATGTTATGCATTTACATGTGTAGTACCATGTCATTTTAAACGACTAATAACACCAGTGTCATTCAGTTGGGAATAACACTTAGCACCGAGTGAATGCAGGGATGACGACTCCCCCGTTAGTAGAGGCATGAGTCGTTGGTAGCAATCCCTAAGTTCCAGACCTACAACGCCACCATAGATTATGAGAGGTCCTCCGTTAGTAGAGGCATGACACCCTCGTCCTTCGGGATATCAGCCTTATGGATCCACATTATCAGTTATGTGTTGGTACCCCTGGCAAGGTATCAACAGCTATTTAATTGGGGTTATAAGTTGGACCCCAATTGCTCAAATTGGGCATGTCGGTTATAGCTAGCTCCTGCAATCTCAATGTAGTTTTTTGAATAGATCAGTTCAGGTTTGCATGACCAAGCGTACAGATTTTAGATCTAGTTACACAAATTTCAGTTATTTAGATTTTAGATTATTTTAGTATATGTTTATGCTTGGTTTTGCATTCTCAAATTTACATATTCATGCATCCATGTTTAGTTATCTTATGCATTTCAGTTAGTCGTTATCTCACATACCTGTATATTCAAAGTATTGATCACATACTTTTTTATGCTATGTTGTCTTATAACATGGGCTTGGAAGCTCAGTTTTTCAATCGTACATAGGCAGTCCAGTATCATCCAGCAACAGTAGTGATGAGTCTTCTTTTATCGAGGACCTGATGCATTTTATCATTATTTTAGTGTCTATTTCTATTTAGTCAGTCGAAGTTAGTTAGGGGTCTGTTCCATCAACTCCTCATGATTTCCAGAGGCTTTTAGACAGTTAGACAGTCAGTTAATTTTCAGTTTTTATCAGTTATTTTAGACAAATAGACATTTATTTAGTTTTAGATACGTTGGATTATATTTTAGTATTCAGATTTCAGTATTCTACAGTTTATCTTCTGCACATGTAATTTTTTTAAATATATTATTCAGTGCTCACAACAGGTACCAGACTATGGATTAGCTTTTGGTCACTTATGGCCTTAAGCATTGTTGTCGCGACCAGGGGGTAGCCTTAAGTCGTGACACTAATAGTGTCAGCTGGCCTCCAACTCAGTTATTTGCAATCTCTTTGTTATATTCTCTAATACATAACATGTCCTTACATTCTTATGTTAGCCCATAGTATTGTTTAGGAAGTGAACAAATAGTTCTTATATTGTTTAGCTCGTGTCAAAAGTGTTTAACTTAGTTATTTTAATTTTTTCATGACGTTGCAATCGATCTAGGCTCGAAAAGGTAAAAAACTTGGTGTATGCACCATTTAACAAATTAACTAATCAATGAAAAATACTAGTTGCTATATGTAGTTTTGATGACGAGCAGCTAAACTCTAAGGGACCAGGTCCTTAGACGTGCAAGGTACAATGCAGCTGGCACGCGTTATCTGCATAATTTTGTGATCTTGTGTAACAAACTTACAGGTGCTATTTGTACTGACTTGGATAGCTGGTCCAGTGACCTTTTATCCCTAATCATCACTCAGCTATAAAAGGGAGGAGACGCCTTTTCATTAAATAAGGTTTTTGCCAATTCTAAAGAGTGAAGTGAGGCAGCAAAAACTCTATTTCAAGACTGCTCAAGCATTACTCATGTTCTTATCTTTGTAGTATGCTTAAAGAGTAAGTGAGTGTTCTTGAGTGTTGATTTGTAACTTAACTACTCATGCTATAAGAGTAGTGTTTTCTAGTTGTGAAAGTTGCTAAGGTAGAGTTACCTAAGTTTTACACTGATTAAAGCTAATCAGTATAGAGGGTCCTTGGTAGAGTTACCAAGATGAGATTTTAGTAGAGTTATTACTAGCGAAAGGAACTTAGAGTTAGGTTCTATAAAGGTTGTAATCAAGAGTTTGGTTATAGTGAATTTATAGGTGCTTGTGAGGGGCAAGCCATGGTTTTTCTCTTCTGGGGTTTCCATGTAAAAATTCTTATGTCTTTCTCTTCCTGTACTATTTCCTACTTTCTAGCTCTTTTTGTCTATTTTGCCTGTGATTGATGTTGATGGACCTGGTCTCTTACTGTATGGTGCAACCCCCAAGTGTTTCAAAAATTGGTATTAGATCCTGGTATCTCTATATAGTTCACACCTAGAGTGTCTTGGTTAGAATGGTTGCTCCACCTAATCAAGAAAAGGGGAAATCTACAACATAACCACCAAGATTCAATGGATAGTATTACGGGTGGTGGAAAACTAGGATGTTTGACTTTATCATAGTTGAGGATAGTGAACTGATGGACATCATTCTTGATGGTCCTTATGATCATATAAAAGAGTCAAAGAAAGGGATGCGACAAGAATGGTTGTCAAAAGCAGGGGGGAGTTCAATGACGAAGATAGAAAGACGATCGAAAAGAACTATAAGGCCAAGAAACTATTGATTTATGGTATAGGGCCTGGTGAGCATAATAGGATTTCTTCCTGTGAAAATACAAAAAAAATCTGAGATTTTTTGAGGACTGCTCATGAAGGTACTACTGATGTGAAAGATTCAAAAGTAGACATGCTGACTACTCAGTATGAAACTTTCACCATGAAAGAAGGATAAATTATCGAAGAAATTCATATAGGATTCACTTATATCACTAATGAGCTTCATTGTTTAGAAGAAATGATTCCAGTATATAAGCAAGTGAGAAAAATTCTTAGTGTTCTTTCAAAGTCCTAGGAGAGCAAAGTGGATGCTATAACTGAGGTAAGAAATTTGAAGACCCTTACCATGGATGAACTGATTGAAAGTCTAAAGTTTTATGAGCTCAAGAAGCAATAAGAGCTAGAGAAGAAAGAATTCAAAACGGAAAGATCTATGGAATTGAAGGCTTCAAAGTATGACTCAAGTGAAGAAGAGACTGATGTTACCTATTTGATAAATAGAATTGTTAGAGCAATAAAAAGAAGTGGTTAGTTCCAAAAAAGAAAAAGAAGTAGCAACAAGGGAAACAATGTTGAGGTATATCACAAATGTGGAAATCCTGAGTATTTTATCAAGGACTATCCAATGCACAAGATGGAGTACCAGGATCACCTCAACACTGGAGGTAAAAAAGAAAGAAATAGGGACCAGGTCCCTGAAAAATCAAGAAGACAGGCTACAACTGATTTTGCAGTTAAACAAGCTTTAGCTGGTTGGGGTGATTCCTCCAGTCAATCAGATGAAGCTGAGAAGTCTACAGATATTTCAATGCTTGCAATGGAGAATGAGAAAGTGAACTTTGATACCTTGTTTTCTTTTATGGAAAACACTGAAGATGAAGAAGAATATGAGGTAACACTCTTTGATATTAAAGAAAACTTAGATAATTACTCTGCAATAAAAATAAAAAACCTTGCAAATGTGTTGATTGATTCTATGTGTGAAATGACTAATGAAAAAAATACTTTGGAAGAAAAGGTGGAAAGTCAAGAGCTTGAATTAATTGCTCTAACTCTACAAATATCTAAAACTGAAGAGCAGGTTACTAAGTTGAAATCTGAAAATTTAAGCTTAGTTAATCAACTTGAAAAGATAATAGTGCCTATGATAAAGAGAAAAATAATGCTCTAGAAGAAAAGATAGAAGATCAGGAGCTTGAGCTAATAGATTTGACTCTCCAGATATCAGAAACTGGGCAATATGTTGCTAAGCTGAAACTTGAAAATTTGAGTTTGGTAAGTCAACTAGAGAAATAAGATGTTTCTAAATGTAAAGGGAAGAAGAAAGTCTCAATGTTTTAGGTTGAGCTCAAAGAAAAACTAGACGATTCTCAAAGGCTTCCCACGACTACACTTCAGAAGAATGAAGAGTTAGAAATGGACTTGGTCCTTCTGAGAGAAGAACTTAAAACATTCCTATAATGGATTACATCTTCTCAGATCCTTTCTAACTTGACAAATCAAGATGCTAATATTGGGAAGGGGTTTGGTTATCATGAAGGAACCCAACTTCGTAGGTCTCAAGGGTTGGTTGCTCATAATGCTAAGAACAAGGTTCACAAGCCTCTATGCACTCATCGTAGACGAGATGGGCAAATAAGGAAAGATTACTAGAGCTGGATTAGATCTAGAATGAATGGTTAATCACCACTCAGCTATAAAAGGAAAGAGATGTCTCTTCATCAAATAAGGTTTTACCAATTCTAAAGAGTGAAGTGAGGCAGCAAAACTCTATTTCAAGACTACAAAAGCATTGCTCATGTTCTTATCTTTGTAATATGCTTAAAGAGTGAGTAAGTATTCTTGAGGACTGATTTGTAACTGAACTACTTATGCTATAAGAGTAGTATTTTCTGTTGAGAGAGTTTCTTAGGTAGAGTTACCTAAGTTTTGACATCGATTAGAGCTAATCAGTATAGAGGGTCCTTGGTAGAGTTACCAAGATGAGCTTGTAGTAGAGTTAATACTAGCGAAAGGAACCTAGAGTTAGGTTCACTGAACGCTGTAATCAAGAGTTTGATTATAGTGGATTTGGAGGTGCTTGTGAGGGCAAGCCGTGGCTTTTTCCTTCCTGAATTTTCACGTAAAAATTCTTGTGTCTTTACTCTTCTTACACTGTTTCCTACTTCCTGCTTCTCTTTATTTATTTTGCCTGTGACTGACGTTAAGGGACCTAATCCCTTACTGTGTGGTGCAATCCCCAAGGATTCCAACACTTGTATTGTATTTTTGAATCACTTGTATTGTATTTTTTACTTCACTATATTAAGTTATTTATTTCACTATATTAAGTTATATGTATTTTCACATCAACTATGTAAATCTTTTGGTTTAATGATTATGTTTGTACAAACACCGGAGGAGAAAATCTTTTTTCTTCTCAAACTTAGGTAATTAGTAGCCAATGAAATAAATTTATTTTTGAAGGAGAAACGTGTTAGATAGGTTGAATTAACTTGATTAACAAATGGGGTTGGTTGCACGGATTTCTTGCTAGGCAAAGAGAACAAATTCAAGATAATAAAGAAATCACAAATTCAAGATTGGCAGCTACAGACAATGGGAATCTTCAAAGAAGCATAACCTCAAATCTCGATAATGTAAGTAGCAAGAAAGACTAATAATGAATATTGTGTACCAAAATTGAATTATGAGAATCACGATCTATGGCAATTAACACATTTTTTATATAAAGAAAGAAAAAAAAAAGTATAGATAGAGAGGACACTAGTGGAGAAGGGTAAAGTGCATATAAACTTAATTATTATATATTGAGTTTCAAATTGTATGCCCCTTATTTGGGAAGATTTTGCAATTATTATTAAAAATAAATAAAACACATTGATAGTCCTTAAACTAATCAATTTACTGTTATTTAGATATATGATAAAATATTCTTTTTACTCATAAATTAAATTATATTCTCACGCGTGAATTACATTAGTTAATCATTTAAAATGTGTCACTTTCTACAATTATATACATTACTCTTAACAAGTCGTAAAAACTCATATATGTTGCAACTGAGGCTAATATGTGTAAGTAACAGAAGTGGCATATTTTATGTTTAACCTATCATATAATAAACGCTTGAGAATATACATAAAAGAATCCAAAATTCAAATTAACCAAAAATCATATCTAATAAAAATACTTTATCATGTATTAAGTGTTCAATTGAAATATTCTGTAATTTCATACTTAAATAAAAGAGTTAATATATAAAAATGACCCTAAACTTGACAGCAAATTATAACTTTGACCTTAAACTTTGACAGTGCACAAATATGATCTTTAACTTTCAAAACTGCACAAATATGACCTCCAATCCTACGTGGCAAAACGCGTGTTCAACATGCAAAACTGGGCGCGTCCAGCTTAAAATCTAAGGGTATAATACATAAATATGACCTTAAACTTTGACAGTGCACAAATATGACCTGTAACTATTCAAAACTGCATAAATATGACCTTTAAATTACTCTTTACTATTATTTTTTCATTATTTTCGGCTCAAAGATGAAAATGACATCAAATTTCTTTTGTCATTGCGAAAAAAGAGCAATATTGAAGATTTATTAATTAGGCGGGTCAGCCTCATACGAAAAAATCGAGCGGGTATACATATAT
>NC_061116.1:145845787-145871832 GCF_002878395.1 Capsicum annuum | reverse complement strand
AGTGGCATACCCCAGCCTAAGAGATCCTGTAAATGGTATCAAATATTATATTAATCATATCATATTATATCATATCATATTATATTATATTATATCATATTATATTATATTAATCATATCATATTATATCATATCATATTATATTATATTATATTATATTATTAATATATATTAGTTTTTCACAATTCACAAAGTGTTAAGTTAATACTTTAAAACATATTTGCAAAAGTCAGACAGTCACTATTGACTATTCAGTATTCACAAATCATAGCATAAAAGCATCATTGTAAACCAACGAGTCAAGACAACGAGGATCGAGTTTGAAGATTCAGTTTAAGTTTGAAGATTTAGTTGATTCAGTTTAAGTTTGAAGATTCTTGTGGACTAAAACACATTGTGTAAGATTTTGGCGGTAACTAAGATTCCTATTTTTTTTTATGTTAGTTGTTATTATTTTTATTTTATGAGTATTTTCTTATTAGTTAAACCGAAAATCAAATCGATAAGGACCAAAAATCGATAAATCAAAAATCTATAAAAAATATCTTATTGATTGATTATTGGTATTGCATATTTAAAAAAATCGATAAACCAAATCAATAACACATAAAACTAAACGAAACCGACCGATGTACACCCCTAGACGACAAATGTGATTCAATCGATATTTAATTTTGCATATTTGCAATTTATTTGTTATAGTGATTCAAATTACTCTACCACTGAATGTCTGAATCATAGCATGTATTTGTTCATCTACCTTAGCATGTTGGTGAAAGTATGAACAAACTGTTATAAGATGAAATATATTTCATAGATTCGATAAGATTCGAGAAAGTGACAGTTCTTTTGAAAGAGCCAACATTAGATATTGCAGCGTCCAGTGCGGTGGATGATTATTAATCTCCCCATATATGAGCAGCTACTACTGTTAAATTTAAATCCTACTATAGCTATATATTGGTGAAGTAAAAGACGAAGAGGGTTACACCGTCAAAAAGCAAGTCTGGTTTCCATTTTACCAAACAGTTTACTTCAATACCAATAAAAGATCTTCATGGAATGATAAGTCTTTTTTTAATTAAAGGATAGTTTGGTGTATTAATGCTTTCGCGATGTAGAGTTCGAAGAAGAATCGGATTATAAAGTTTTATTGTACGAGTAATATTACCTTATATCCAGAAGCTGTTTCTACGACCTTAACTAAAATTATCAAATTTCAAATCCTGTTATATATAAAATAACGTTTGTTAGGAAGCATGTTGGAGTCCGACATCGGTGGGTTAAAGGGTACTTGGTCTCCTTATATGGTCTTGGGCAATCCTTCCTTCATGAGAAGGTCCATTTCTTTATCATGGTATCAGAGCTAGGTTCACCCAGTTCATTGTTTCCGATGTTGGGTCCCCCGTCTTATACTGCCCACGCTCTAGATGTCCAACCCTGGGCGAGCTAGGTTCACCCAATTCATTGTTTCCGATGTTAGGCCCCCCGTCTTATATTGCTGATGCTCCAGATGTCCAGCCCACGCTCCAGATGTCCAGTCCTAGACGTGCGGGGGGAGGGGTGTTAGAGTCCCACATCGGCGGGTTAAAGGGTCCTTGGTCTCCTTATATGGTCTTGGGCAATCCTCCCAGCTAGCTTTTGAGGTTAAGTTAGGCTCAAGGTCCATTTCTTTATCATGGTATCAGAGCCAGGCCCACACAGTTCATTATTTCCGATGTTGGGCCCCCCATCTTATATTGTCCACTCTCCAGATATTCAGTCTTGGGCGTGCGAGTCCTTGGTCTCCTTATATGGTCTTGAGCAATCCTCCCCTCATGAGCTAACTTTTGAGGTTGAGTTAAATCAAGGTCCATTTCTTTATCAAAATATTTTACTGCTCATCATATGAGATTTTTTATCACGAATTATAATTTAATCGAACCTCAATATAAGTACGAGAGACCAACAAAACAGCTTACTTCAATGCTAGGATTATCTTCTGTTAGTTTTGCACTAACTATTTTTTTCCTCATACTAATCTGCTTGATTACCGACAAAATTATTCTTGTTTGGAGCATCAAGTACAGACAACATTCCAACATTTAGAAGTTGTTTTCAAATGTAATTATTTTAGTTGCTTGCTAATCAATTAAAATTTACTACCAGAAATGTAAAAGTTTTTACATGAAAATTTAATTACTACACATTCTTTAGTGGGGATTGCGTATCGTATTTATTACCTTTTGATATATGTTATCTTTGTTGTTTATTCTATTTTGATTATTCTATTATTTTATTGTTGTTATAGTTTTTTTGCTGAATGCTCCGTAATATTTTATTTAATAGTTGTCCTATTTTCTTTATTTTTGCAATTTTTTTTTGGTAATTTTTTGTATTTGTAGCACTAAAATCGAGTCTTTTGAAAATAGTTTATTTGTCTCAATAAGATAGGAATAAATGTTGCATATGTTCTATCCTCGCATATTTCACATATAAAATTATGCTAAGGGATCGTTTGGTGTGAGGGATAAGAAGAGATAATTCCGGAATAATTTTTTTAGTACCTCTTAATTCATTGTTTGGTTGCAAAGTATGGGATAACTTATCCTAGGATTAATAATTGGTACTGGGATAAGTTATTCCTACCTTTGGGTGGTATAGTAATACCACATAACTTACCCAAGTTAAAATATGTATAATAACAAAAATACCCTCCTTAAACCCTCTTTTATACATCACTTCTCACATTCATGTGTTTTCTCATATTTTTTAATATCATTTTCCTCATTACTCGTTATGTTTTCTATAATTTATTTTTCATTAAAAATTACATAATCTTTTTGTCACTTAAAAATTTAAATTTTATATATTAATTAAAATAAAGATAACTTTAATATTTTATAATATAAGAATGATATTTACTTAAATGAAGTGACAAAAACAATAAAATCTTTTTTACTTTAACAAATTTAAGATCAAATTTTATTTTTAAAATACACACGGCACAATCATAAGAATGCACACACAAAAATATTTAGTCTAAATAAGATGAAAATTTTTATTTTTTAGAATGAATAAATAAAGCTTGTAAAGAAAATATAAAAATAATAAGGTGGAAGATATTTTTGTAAGCAAACAATTTTTTCCTTAGAAATTATGCGACGCATACTATTTTGAACATGACAAATCAAACACTCAAAAAAAAAAAAATTCCAACATAAATAATCCCAGAATAACTTATCTCAATATAATTTATCACAGCATAACTAAGTCCAACATAACTTACTTTTCAAACCAAACCACCCTAAATGTATTATTGTATTATCTACTGGGAAGAATCACATTTCACTCTCAAATGCACGAGTCACATATTTTCACTGACAACACAAATTTAGTAGAAAAAAATTGTCTTAAGATTTCCCGCCCAAAAAAGTACAACTCCGTTCACTTTTACCTGTTCACTATTTCAAAAATAAATTTTTACTTTACTTATCACTTTTATCATATTAAAAAATAAAATTTTTAATCCTTCACATTAATTGTCTATTTTTCAAATTTTTTTTTAAAATTTAATGATAAAAATCAATTAATATAAATATTATGATCAAATACTCATATCAATTATTACTTTTTAAAAGATGTGTAAAATTTAAAGTAGATAAATAAAAGTGTAAAAAAAAATAAACCTAAAATTACTTATATACACAAGTTACATAATTATATTAAATCTCAAATTGGTAAAGTATTTACACAAATCTCAAAATAATTATAAAAATTTCCTTATTTGGTAATTTCTTGCTCCTTAATATTATACATCCAAAAAAAGCCACCTTTTCCTCCCTCTTTTTCTCTCCCATTACAAATCAGCGTATCCTCCATTATTCAATCCATTTTTTCACGCCTAAAATCAAGCAATCATACTTAGAGTTTATCATTAGAAGTTTTCAAATATTAATTGAACTTATTGATTTCATTCATTAAGTTTTGATTTTTTTAAAAAAAACTTCACCAAATGAGAAAGTCATGGACTTGTTTGAGAAAACAAAGGCAAAAAAATGGTGATGAATTATCAGAAGCTTCGAAAAATCTCAATTAGGTCATCATCATCATCAAAGCACAACAGGGTGGAACATGCCACAGAAAATGAATCCCCTGAATAGAGCACAACGACGTTTATTCAAACGATTGAATCAACAAAATCACTTACTCAATCTTCTGTAAGAATCTAAATCCTAATTATTTGATTATTTAATAATTGTTTATATTATTCTATTTCTGAAAAGAAATGATCTTGCTTCATTTTATATTTTTTTTTAATACTCTTTCAAAGATTCTATTTTGTAATATCAAATTCTTCCAATATTCTTGGATCTAACTTTATGTTTCAAAGATTCTATTTTATATGTTTCAGTATTTTGTCTAATTTTATGTTTGTTCTTTGTTGAAACAGGCTAGCTTTGTGGTTGCAAAGATAACTGCAATTTATACACCGAGGCTACTTAAAAGAATAAGTGATTTGCTATGATGGAAAAAAATTACTTGTCATCGCGTCCAAAAATGTAGATTTATACATTATACATTACTTTATTTAACACACTTATGTATAATGTAAGTTTTGTATATATAGAAGAGACTGTTTTTGTATTTAGTCAGATTATACAATTATAATCTATGAATTTTGTATAAGGTTACATTATACATTCTGACAAGTTTATAGATAAATAATGTATAATGTTAACCTTTTATATGTATGGTGTAACATTATACATTCTTGAAGTTTTTATTTGAAAATATAAGATATAATATATCAGGCATTATACATTAGTTATTTTGGAAGACTAATGTATAATATAAGTCTAATGATATATATTTTCAATATGTTATACATTAGAAGTTCTCATTACATTAGTTGTGTTTTATGTTGTATTTTATAATTAAAAAATCTTATTTTTGTATAATTTTTTATTATACCTTCTGTCAAGCTTATAGGTCATACATGTTTAAAGTGAAAAATTTAGATGTGTAATATGACATTATACATTACTGCAGTTTATTTTTAAAATGTATAAGTTGCCCTTATACTTATTCTAAAGGATAATATAAGCCTGAAGATATATATTTTAATATGTATACATTAAATGTCCTTATAAGATGCATTTTATGCTTTATGTGATATTATACTGTTAGAAAGTCTTATTTTATAGAATTGATAAATGATTTTCAACTCCCAAATTTCGAAATGACGCAACAATGTGGGAATGTTCATATTTTTTTCGAGAATTGAAGAAAGACGAAGACGAATTTTTTTCTTTCAAAAACGTCATCAAAAATGAGAAAAACTAACAGTGATGTTTAAGAGTTTTTTTGAATTTAAATTCCAATTATTTTCTTTAATCATACAAAACATAATTATAGGTAATTAATGGTTTTATTTAAGGGAATGAAAGATTTTATCTGATTACTCTTTCCATGAATGTAGGAGATTATGTTTTACCACCTTACCTTAAATATAGGATTAATTGTTTTATCATACATTCGAGCTATGTATGATGAGCAGCCGAATGTATGAGTGTATTTGCAAAATTTGACAGAGAGAAAACTAGAAGAGATTTTATATAATTAGTTTCAATAGGTAGAGGATTTATGTTGTTTACACAAAAAAAATAAATTCAGGCCGTTTATTGGTTTGGCATGATATGGAATAAGTTTAAACCCAAAGGTGTACGTTTTATTTTATTTTACTTTTTATGAATTGGGGTAGTAGAAGGGGGAAGGGAAAATTGGTAAGGGAATTGTAAGGTGCAGAGTCAATTCCTCATATTGTTACTCAACTTAGAAAAATATTCCATTAAAGTTATTTATTTATTTTTTATTTCAATAATGTCATTTAATTTTGTACATTTTCCTTACAAACTAGTAATTGCTAAAATAGTCCTTATTCTTTGAGAGAAAAATAACCAAAGTAATCCCTTGAGTTAATTTTGAATTGGAATGATCTATATTCTTTAACAATATCAAATACTAATAACTTTTTAACTATAGAAAATAGTGCGTACAATTTTAATTCAATTTCTAGTTACAATATTAAAATAATATAATCCACCAAAAATGCGATTGATATTGTTAAAAAAACTTATGTGCACTCTATTTATTTAAAAATTTAGGAGTTCAATGAAAAAATAATACTTTATATTTATTTATTTTATAATTAATCTTTATTTTTTGATAAAATAGTTCAAATTTAGCTGTTTGAATCTTTTACTTCAAAAACTATTGTCAGAAAATTCATAATTCATGTAGAAGATGATGAATTCTTTCAACACCCCCTCCCCCTAAATATATATATATCCTCTAGCACTCAATCTTGTGATATTACTTGGGAAAAAATTATATTACCTCTTCAACCTGACTTTAAAAACTAAATACATCTCTCAATTTAATATTTTTTTTGTTTGCTAATATTATGATATGTCTTTTTAAATTACATTACTCCCCCATCCCATTTTAATTGGTCATCTTATTAAAAATAAATGTCCCATGTTAGTTGATCACTTACTAAATCAGAATAGAATTAATTAATTTTTTCTCATGATATCCCTAGAGTTCATAATATACATTATATGTGAACAATTTCAATTTCAATGTTCATTCTTATGCCTAATGAATATAATTAATATTGCTAAAAAGTGAAATAGTAAAATTTGTCATTCAATTTATGATTTCTTAATCACCGTGTAAAATAAAATATGCCCAACTAAAATGGGACAAAGAAAGTAGGGGTTTTTGGGTTGTAGGTGCCAAAAGAGTTTTAAAATGAGGTGTAGGTGACACAAGTCTTAATAATTGAGTGGAGGTGACAATTACTTTATTATGGATTAAGAAAGTTGGGAAAATTTTAAAATAACCCACAAATTTTTGAATTTACACTTTGATCCAAATGTTAGTTGATATAACGGGAAATAGAGGGAAAAAGGGCGCGTTTCTCAGTCTTCTCATCTGTTGTTGTCTTCTCTCTCTTTACAATTTTTATTGTTCATTGTTGCTGCTGCTTTATTCATCATCTTTTGCTTCATTATCATTATCTTATACTTCATTATCCTCTTCATATTCTTCTTGTTTACCACTGTTGCAGTTGTTGTTACCGCAACTGCTGCTCTTTGACCAATTTCTTAGGTCAAATTTTATTTCGTACATCACTTTCAACTTTGACATTTACTTGATAGGAAACTTTGGTAAGTCAAATTATATTTTTTATTTGAATTTTTCATCTGGGTAACTGCTAGTGTGCTGTTTTTTCAACACTAGCTAGCACGCGAACATGAATGCAACATAAGAGCCATATGTTTAAATAAATCCATCATCTGTTGCACCAGATAGATATTCTGTTGCAACATAAGACTCATATGTTGGATTCATATTTATGGTTCTATAGTGCCCGTAACATGAATCAAACAGATGGGTAATCTGTTGCACCAAATTAGTAATCTGTTCCAACAGACAATTAATCTGTTGCACCAAATTAGTAATCTGTTCCAACATATAAGTAATCTATTGCAACATATTATAATTTTGTTGTAACAGATTAATAATATGTTTCAAATAACACAATATAGCTCCTGTCACAAACCCAACAGATAACCCGTATGTTGATCTCTTGCTATTGATACTGGATTCATATTATTCCTTAATCGTAGATATGTTTGTTGAGAAGAAGAAATAGATAGAATGAAAATTAAATAAGAATTAAAACGTCAAAGTGGATGAGACATAAATTTTTTATTAAACAAAAATAAAAATAAAAATACATAGGTAAAAGAAATATTTCATATGTTGGATTCATGTTTATAGTTCTATAGTGCCCGTAACATGAATCGAACAGATGGGTATTCTGTTGCGACATATTAGTAATCTATTCCAATAGACAATTAATCTGTTGCACCAAATTAGTAATCTATTTCAATAGACAATTAATCTATCCCAATAGAATATTTATCTGTTGCAATATATTATAATTCTATTGCAATAGATGAATAATCTATTTCAAGCGACACAACATAGCTCCTGTCACAAACCCAACAGATAACCCGTATGTTGATCTCTTGCTATTGATATTGGATTCAAATTATTCTTTAATCGTAGACATGTTTGTTGAGAAAAAAATTAGACAGAATGAAAATTAAAACGTCAAAGTGGATGAAACATAAATTTTTTATTAAAAAAAATAAATATAAGTACATTTATACATAGATAAAAAAAAATAATCAAATTATTATTATTATTGCCAGCCGATCAATCTTTAACCGACAGCAGCAGTACCCTCTTCATCCTGCGGATCTCCCGTAACATCCTTACTCTGACAGTGGCCAACTCCCACTGTATATCATGAACCTGCCTCTCCAATTCCCGTACGGCGTCTCATAAAATAGCGACATCCTATACTTAATCAGACATAGCTAGAACATCCATAAATTGACAAAAAATGCAAAAACAAAAGTAAAGAAGAGAATTCAAAAGTAATACAAAGAAGAGAATTCAAAAGTAATACAACGTATATTTACACAAAAAGCAAGAAAAAAATCTTACCAAAGACAAGGAAAAGCTATCATTTCCTTGAAAAAAAAGTAGTTGAAAGTGTAATATAAAAGACAAAAGCAAGAAATAAATAGATATGTATAGTAGAATGAACGAGTAAGGAGGGACCTATTTATAGAGGATTGAATTTGAATGAGTTAGGCAAAAATATGCGACTGTTCACATCTATTTATTAATTACATTCAAACTGGTGACTTTTTTTATCACTGTGGAAAGTTATGACTTAATTAGTTCTTTTTAGTAACCATTTTTATTGAGTTGTGGCAACATATTATATATCTGTTGCATCAGATAATCCATTTGTGACAATAGATATACCATTTGTTGCAACAAATCTACAATATGTTACATCAGATAATATATCTGTTGTAACATATATTTTCTTTTAATAATCATCATATCTTTATCTTTTATCCAAATTTGGTGACTTTTTTATTATATAAATTAAAAAACAGATTCAAAAACAAAGAGGCGCGACTGTTCACCTCCATTTATTAATTACATTCAAACTGGTGACTTTTTAATTATTATGGAAAGTTATGACTTGATAAGCTCTTTTCAGTAACCGTTTATATTGAGTTGTGGTAACATATTATATATTTGTTATATCAGATAACCCATTTGCAACAAATTGACAATCTTTTGGATCAAATAATCTATTTTTTGCACATATAAGCTATCGTTTTTTAATAATCATCATATCTTTAATCCAAATTTAGTGACTTTTTTATTATATAAATTTAAAAAATAGATTTAAAAACAAATATGTCGAAGATTCACGATCAATTTTTAAAATTAAATAACCGTTCTTTTGCGATTATAAATTGTGTTTATCATTTATTTCCTTATTTTACGAACCATTTTTCATATGAAAAAATTCATGACTAAAGACTTTTCACCCTCTCAATAATAATAATAATAACTCTTTTTTTTTTAATTAATAATCGCCTGTTGTAACATATGATCCATCTGTCGCAACAAATTAATCTCCTGTCGCAACAGATTAACCATCTGTTGCAACATATGGTTCATCCTTAGGTGATTCGATATAAAAAAGGAAAATACATACGCTAAAAGGAAAAACATAACCTATTTATTATTTCTACTACTATTATTATTATTATTATTATCATTATTATTATTATTATAAGTATTACTATTACTACTTTCATTATCTGAAGGATAGTTTTCATCTAGCAGCAGCAGAACGATAGTTTTCATCTAGCAGCAGCAGAACCCTTTTCAACCTTGCTCTGAAGTCGGCCAAATTCCTCTGGAGTTCATTATACTGCCTTCAAAGTTCCTGGCAGGACTCAATATAAATCTTCTTGTACGAATCTGGATCAGCTATATCTGAAATTTTAGTAGTAGAAGAAACGAGTAAGGAGAGGCCTATTTATAAAGGAAGGGTTTACTAAAAAAGCCACGATTGTTCATCCCTTAATTAAATAAAACTGGAGACTTTTTGAATATGTACATTAAAAAAATAGATCTAAATAAACATTGTATCTTTGTATCTTTATTGTATTTCGGAAAGAAAAGAAAATTGCTTTAAAATAAATCTAATAGATGCGTAATCTGTTGCAAAATGCATTCTATCTGTTGGATAATTTACAAAATACTAAAACTATTGCAACAGATGCATATACCTGTTTGATATTTCCAACAGATAAGTCCTATGTCGCAACAGATTGATCATCTATCATAACAGATGTTTATGATTATTTGACAATTTAAATAGATGTGGAATCTGTTGCAACTTGTTAGTCATCCGTTTATTCAATTTAAGCCATAGATGGGCTAGGAAGAATAAGGTGCGTGCAGATAGATGGATCCAATTTTATGTGTGGGAGTTAAGTATTACTGATAAGGTCATTGGGACAACACACACATAGTATAATATTTTTGTGAATGCAGTTTTTAAATAATTAGGCACTGATCATTCAAATAAGATCCTGAATTGTACAGTTAAGCTTGATGGGTTCGAATTGATGAGGCCGAGGGCCCCATGATGATGGTGTCGATACCTTGTTATAAATCACTGACGGTTGTTTCTCATGTTTATGCATGTCAAGTTTTAAGAAGGGACCAATATTTGGTGTCATTGCAGAGATCCAATAGCGATTGGACTTAACTTTAAATGTGCATTGGACTCTGAGAAGGCCTTCGAAGCCTCGCACTGCATCAAACAAGAATGAAAAATCAATAGAAATTCCCCTGGCCTAAAGTTATATGGAAAGGTTGTTTGAGAAGATGATTATACGCCAGAAGGAGCCAAAGGAGAATGTGTACAATGGAAAAGAGGATTTGATGAAAGATTATATCATCCGAGAGCTAATTGAAGAGGAGAAATAGGGTAGAAAATAACTTCTAGCGAATCTGACCGATGAAACTGTATTAAAACATGATAAATCTGAATCAAGTGGAAATATGAAAGTGTATCTAGTAATGTAAATCCGTCTATTATTTCTCTGAAAGAAAAATAATACAGATGGATACTTTTCTATGGAGTTGCAACTAGGTAGCGTGGTCGGGATGATCACCTAGATAGAAAATAGAAGAAGACAAAGAAAGCAGCCTCGCGAGCATCGAAGGTTGAAATAATATACAATAAGTCAAGAAAAATTGTGCTAATAACAACTGCAGTTAAAATAAGGAATCTAAGCTAAGGATGCAATTTGTGAATTTTAAATTGCATCCCATGCCTTCTTGTTTGTAGTTCCAATTAGGTCCACCACTGTTGACCTGATCGAAACCATAAAAAACATTGAAAGGCAAATTAAGTATCACAACTTCCTTAGCAATATAGATTAATTGATTGTGTTTTCTTGCCTTAGCATTCTTTCAACATATCTTGGAGAAGATTAGATGCTTGGTGTAGTATATGAATCCCGATAATTTTTAAGCTTGCCGATTTGGTATTCAAGCTTGTCGTTACCGTCTTTGAAGTTGGTATAGAGTTTCTGGTCTTTTGTGAGCTCGATTAGGAACACTTTCTTCAAAGTTGTGGCATTGTAGAAGACCTTCAAAATACTTTATTCAGAAGCCTTAAATGATACATGGAGCGTCACTATGTTTATTTTAGGTCAAAATGTGTTGATGTACACTCAAGCAGTAGTCCCAATAGTTGAATAGCTCACTTTTATCTAGCGTTGCTCAATGTTGCTTGCTCAACCAACCTTTAAGAGATTTGATAAATTAATTAGCAAGGAGTTACATAATGTTTGATCTAAACTAACTCTACTAAGCCTATCAAATATTACGTAACTCCAGTCTCATTACCCTATCAAAACCTTTTCCTGAGTTAGTGCACAAATCAAATGAGCTCAATATCTCACCTTTTCTACTAATATCTCTTCTCCCATATAGAGGACAACATATCCTCATGCAAAAGTCTACACTGTCTCCAGAAATTTCTACCATAGCGAAAGTCTTGAGAAGGCATGACTATTAATCTCTTAATATCAATTTTATGACTTTCTTGACATATTTTTGTAATTATATTGGAGTGGAAATAGTGAGCAATTATGCTTAGTTTGGTTTTTATATTCCAATATAATTGCAAGAGACGTCAAGAAAGTCATAAAACTGATATTAAGAGATTAATAGTCATGCCTTCTCAAGACTTTCGCTATGGTAGAAATTTCTGGAGACAGTGTATACTTTTGCATGCGGATATGTTGTCCTCTATATGGGAGAAGAGATATCAGTAGAAAGGCTGAGAGATTAATCTTGTTTGATTTGTGCACTAACTCGGGCAAAGGTTTTGATAGGGTACTGAGCCTAGAGTTACGTAACATTTGATAGGCTTGGTAGAGTCAATTTAGATCAAACTTTACGTAACTCCTTGCTAATTAATTTATCAAATCCCTTGAAGGTTGGTTGAGCAAGATGCATTGAGAAATACTCAATAAAAGTAAGCTATTCAACTGTTGGGACCACTGCTTTAGTGTGCATCAATACATTTTGACCTAAAACAAACATAGCGACCCTCCATGTATCATTTAAGGCTTCTGAATAAAGTGTTCTGAAGGCTATCTACAATGTTACAACTTCGAAGAAACTTTTCCTTATTGAGCTAACAAAAGACTAGCAACTCTATACCAACTTCAAAGACGGCAACGACAAGCTTGAATACCAAATCAGCAAGCTGGAGACAAACTTGAAATTTATCTGAATTCACATACTACAACAAGCATCTAATATTTTCTAAGATATGTTAAAAGCATGCTAAGGCTAGAAAACACAATCAATTATATCCATATTGCTAAGGAAGTAGTGATATTCAATCTGCCTTTCAATCTTATTTGTGGTTTCGATCTGGTCAACAACAGTAGACCTAATGGAAACCACAAACAAGAAGGCATGGGATGCAATTTAAAATTCAAAAATTGCAGCCTTCTCTTAGATTCCTTATTTTAACTGCAGCTGTTATTTGTGCAAGTTTTCTTGACTTAGTATACATCATTTCAACCCTCGATGCTTATGAGGCTGCTTTTTTGGTCTTCTGCTATTTTCTATCTAGGTGATCATCTCGACCAAGCTACCTAGTCGCAGCTCCCTAACAAAGTGTCCATTTGCATTATTCTTTTTTTAGAGAAACAACAGACGGATTTACATTACTAGATACACTTTCATATTTGTACTTGATTCAGATTTCTCATGTTCTAATTCAGTTTCATCGGCCAAATTCACTAGAAGTTCCTTTCTACCCTATTTCTCTTCTTTAATTAGCTCTCAGATGATATCATTTTTCATCAACTCCTTTTTTCCTATGTAGGTATTCTCCTACCATACCTTCTGGTGTATAATCATCACCCTAAGCAACCCAACTATTTAAATTTATGCTTGGGCAATAACTATATTATTTTTTCGTTCTTGTTAGATGCAGTGCTAGGCTTAGAAGGCCTTCTCAGAGTCCAATGCACCCTAAAAGTTAGTCCAATCGCTATTGAATCTCTTTATAATAACACCAAAACTAGACCTCTTCATAATGCTTGACACATAAACATGAGCATCAACCGACATAAAATCTTAATAGGGTATCAGAACTATATTCACGGTCCCTCAGCCTTATCAGTTCGAACCTATCAAACTTAACTGTAAAATTACAGATATCTTATTTGAATGATCAATGATAAAATGGTAAAAACAAAATTCATAAAATCAATATACTCTATGTGTGTTTTTATGATAACATTATCAGTAATACATACCTCCCACATATGAAGTGGTTCCATCTGCAAATAACTTATTCCTCTGAACCTATCTTTACTATAGCCACTTGTGTTGGTCGGGTAAAAATTGATCAACTTTCAGTTCCTTATATCTACAAAGAAAAGGAAAAAAATTGATGTCAAACAAGAGAAGAACAAAAAGAACATTATCCATCTATTATAACAGATGTGGAGTTTGTTACAACAGATGTGGAGTCTATTGCAGCAGATGTGGAGTTTGTTGCATAGATGTGGAGTCTGTTGCAATAGATGTGGAGTTTGTTGCAACAGATGTGGAGTCTGTTGCAACAAATATGAAGTCTGTTGGAATACATCAAACTAGCCTTGCTAGTGGTTTGATTTATTCCAACAGTTGCTCCGTCTGTTGCAACATCAACAACACCATAAACTATATAGAAACAACAAATAAAAAACATCAACAACATCATTTATTCCAACACCATCAACATCATCAACAATAAAGAAGATACATCCTTTGTTCCAATGCCATCAACAACACCACACAACAAGTTCCAACAACACCAACCCTACCAACAACATCAATAACAACATCAACAATAAAGAAACAAACAAAATACATACAAAAAAACAATATTTCCAAGAAGGCTTTTAAACTTCTTCCAACAGATGACTTTTTTTGCCTATTATAATAAAAATTCTTGGTTTGTTTATTCAACACTTAAAAGTTTCTTCAAATTTTTTAAATAAATATGAATGGGTAAATGATAATTAAATAAAAAATAGATGTAAATAACTTGCAAAGAAGAAGACGAGAATAAAAGAGCAATAGTGAGCCATACCTTACTTGCAATGTTAGAAGGGGATCAAAACAGAAATTTCAGTCGAGGAAAGATATGAATCGGTTTAGATCTGAAAGGATATTTATGAGAAAAAGGAGAGAAAAAAGAGAAAAAGGCTATGATAACCCTAAAGAGGAGAGAAAAAAAAGAAAAAAGATGAGAGATGAATAGAATAAATTTAGGATTGAAGGAGACATGGGTAAATATTCATTAATTAATATTCATTAATAATATTAAGGGGCACGAGGAAGATGGATGACATTGAAAAGACAAGACAAGACTACTTAATGAGATTTTTGAGTAATCGAAGAAATATTTTTTACCGCCTTTAGTGGTACTATTTTATCCATCTTTTCTTCTTTTGGACAGAAGCTTGCTTTAAAATTAAAAGTAAAAAAGGATTTTCAAACAAATATGTCATCTATTGCAACAGATATTAATATCTATTTGAAAAATCTAACAACTCAGTCATCTATAACAATAGATGTAAATATCCATTTGATAATTAAATCAGATATGTCATCTGTTACAATAGATATCAATATCTATTTGAAAATTTCAAATAGCTTAGTCGTCTGTCACAGTAGATAAAAATGTCTAATTAATAATTAAATTAGATATGTCATCTGTTGCAACAGATATGAATATCTGGTTGAAAAATTCCAATAGCTCAGTCGTTTGTTGAAACAGATTCTCTTGAAATTGATTTAGGTATAACTAGTGATGAATGAGTTCATAGGACCAACTATAACTTCAATTGAGTCTTTGCAATTGCATGGTGTTGGTATTGCATTCATCCCGACCCGAGTCGTCGATCGATCACTCTGAGTTGAAAAATTTCTCATTAACTTAATGTTAAGCTACTACCTAAATTTATTTAGGTAGAACTAGGGATGAATGAGTTGATAGGATCAACTACAACTTCAATTGAGTCTTTGAAATTGCATAGTATTGGTATTGCGTTCATCCCGATCCGAGTTGTCGATCGATCACTCTAAGTTGAAAAGATTCTCATTAACTTAATATTTTAAAAACTATATCTTTTAAAATTTTAAAAATTAATTAAGGTCAATTCAGACCCAATCAACAATTTCAAAACTTGCCATTCTTTTCAAAAATTACAAATCAACCCATAAAAATCATCCATTTGTGGGAAAAACTTTTCCTCATTCAAATCTTCAGTTCTCGCTTCTCTAGCTCTCTCAAAATTACATACAAAAACTAGTCAACATATTGCTTAACCCTTCAAAATAGATCAATTTTCTTCCCATTTTCGACCACATGCTTGTTATTTTCGACTTCATTCTCGCTTGTATCCGTTGCTTTCTTTGTCTTCACAGGTAATAAAGTTCGAGAAGAGTTCTACATTTGTTCTTTATTCTAAAAATTAGGGTTTATTAATTAATGATAAAAAAAAGGACTTTTAGTTGTATCATCTTCAAGAATAGGTGAACAATTTTGAGTTTTGATGCTAAAAATGTAGAAAGCACCCGAGAAAACCCTAGTTTTTATTGCAGTATTTTGTTGCCTGTCGTGGTATTGTTGGATGGTGTTTGTGGTGTTGTTAGTGGATGTTGTTGGTGATGTCAGTATTTGTGGTTTTGGTTGTGGTGTCAGTGGTCGTAGTGTTGGTATTGGTGGCATTGGTGGTAGTGTTAGCAGTCTTATTATTGTTGTTGGTGTTGATGGCATTGGTGGTGGTCTTGGTGGTTCATCTATTGCAACAGGTGGAAGATCTATTGGGAGATATTAAATAGGTCTTCAAACAGATTCCCCATCTATTCCAACTGATGGGTTATTCGTTGGAGTATTTTTTTGTAATGTGGCGTATAATAATTTATTGAAATTTGTCTTACTTTTTTTTTAAAATTATCCAAACATCAAATGTTTTGTATTTTTTGTTTTTTTTCTATTATATGTAGTTAAAAGATGTCTCCCAAAAGAAAAGAAACTGAAACTGAAAGTGGATCAACTTCTGATCACCCAACAAAAAAGGCTAGAGTACAGATAAATTCGGAGGAACTTCCTGAACAATCTCCATCAGAGCAAAATGAAGATGAGTAAAGTGAGAAATTCTATTCACCAATGGGGCGTGAATTAATATCAAATACCCGCATTGATCCTGTCAAAATCATTAGTATCGAAAGGTTTTGAGTTGCGATGCCAATGGTTCACCGTAAATAAGTAACTGGTGATCTTGTACTTAAATTTTAGTTGGGGAACCATTTTGATGAATTTAGGTGTATTATGAAGAATGAAAACATAGACAGAATTCTTAAGAGGAGCAGCTTGCATACTTTCTTAAGCTGCCTGAGGACCGCACTCTCCGTTTCCAAATGAGCATAGTATATGGTTTTCTTAAGTGCAGGGTCAAGTACGCAGGGGATGATAAGGATATAAAGGAGGGGAAAAAAAGATGGATGAAATCTAGATCAACTACTGTGGCATGCCGGTATGTTTTGGATTGAAAGAGTTTGTCATAGTGACGGGCTTGAGATACGATAGTCCAGAAAACCTCTCATCAAGGAAACTGTAAGACCCCGCAAAATCCTAAGTTCAACTCAGTCTTTTAAGCCTGCCAAGGGGTCCTAGACTTAGAAAATTCTAGCTAAGTTTTAAGACTTAGTGTTATTTTGGCCTTCGTAAGTTGAAAACTCTATTTCACGACTCTTATGACCGACCTTAAAGTATCAATCTTTAGGTTGAATCATGATTAGGAATGTTAGTAGGTGTTCTTAGAAAAGTTTTAGATTTTTTGGACCTCATTTAGACCATGTTCGAGTGACCAAAATAGTGAGTTGATGCGATCTCAATGCGTCGCGTCGTCCCTTGCATCGACAGATAATTTTTCCCTCAGCTCAATGAAAATTCTAGTGAACCAATGCGGCGTATTGGCCATTGCATCGATGCCAACAATATAGTGCATCGATCTGCGCATCGACAGTTCAATTTTTCATCATTAAAAGATGTGTCCTCAGGGGTATTAAGGTCTTTTTTGCATGCCTATCATCCCCAAAACATGAGATTAAGACTTCTTAGAGGCTAAATCCACTAACTATTCTCAAACTTTTCAAGAACAGAAACCCTAGGCGATCAAAATTCAAAAATCAAGGCTCAAGATTTCACCATTGTTCTTCAAGAATTTAGCAACCAAGGTATATGAAGTGTTCATCCAAGGGTTCCTTCCACCCTAGGAGTCTAAGAAACTCTTTTAAACTTCAAGTAGCTTGATTTCATGCTTTCCATGATTTGAAATCAAAATGTATTCATTATATTACAAGATATATTTCATGATATATTACAAGATTGATGTAGATTTATTTGATATGTGTGATTTATCATGTGAATTCATGTTGAAACCCATGGAATTGTGAATTTGGAAATCGAATCATGATGCTCACGTGTTGTTTAGTATTATGTGCATATACTATGCCATCCAAGTGTTTGATGAATTGCTCATGTGAATTTAATAATAAGATTATATCATGCTAGTATGTATACTATTTCATCCCATGTAAGTGTTTGATAAAATGCCTCTATAGATGCATTATGAACAAGTGTGCATTTTTATGCTATGCAAGATCATGTGAAGCTTTACTTTTCATGCTATCGAGTCCTGGGGGTATTTGTACCCGACAATTTAGCTGTTTATCTAGAGTCAATGTTAGTCATAGAATAATCTCAATCATGTCATGATCAGTAGTACTCTCAGTCAGTTACAGGACTCAGAAGAACTAGTAGACTCAGTATTAGTCTCGTCTAGTTCAGTATTCAGTTCAGACCTCAGTAAACTCAGTCAGCTAACAGAATTCAATAGTATTTTTTTAGTCAACAGAACTCAGTAAAATCAGTAATAGTTCGGTCAAGACTAGTATGAACTAGGAAATCAGTTCAGTGTATATTCAGTTGGGAGTACGATTCAGCACCGAGTGAACCCAGGGATGAGGGCATTCCTGCCAGCAGAGGGTTGGCCCATAGTAGCAATCCCTGCGTTACAGAACTATGTAGCCAGCATAGACTGAGATATCTTTCTATCAAATTAGGTTTGATATATCTCATATGAGTTTTCCTGCCAGCGAGGGTTGACGAAAGAGCTTTCTGTTTGAGAGGGTTAACTTACAACTTGTCTTTACCCATGGCATGGTACTGACACCCTTCCAACTGGGCTTATAGGTTTGACCTCAATCTATTTAAAAGGGGCATGTTGGTTAGATAATTACCTTCTGCAGTTTCAGTCTCAGACTCAGTCTCAGTATCAAACTCAGTTTAATTCTATAGATTCAGTACTATCGACACAATCACTTAATTCAGTATAGAACTCAGTATAGTTCCATAGAATCAAGATTGTCAGATACAGTTGCTCAGTTATCAGCTTTACAGTATCAGTAAACTCAGATATCAGTAAACCAGTAATTTAAAACTCAGTATCCAGTGTTATCAAGATCTCAGTTACAATATACGTATTCATGCATGTACTCTCATTCAATTATATTTATGTCATTTAGCCAGTATTGTTCATGCATATGAACCCATGCATTTCAGCCTACCTTACTTAGCATACTAGTATATTCAAAGTACTGACGTATACTTTTCTCTTGTGCTATAATGTCTTATATCATAGGTTCTGACGCACGGGCTCTCGAGCACCCTTAGCAGATTAGATCTTCAACAGTCAGATTTAGTGGTGAGTCCTCATAGTTTGAGGATATGATTATTTTCTTCATTATTTTAATTTATCAGTACAGTTTTTAGTAGTTAGAGTTAGTTGGGGGCTTGTCCCAACAACTCCATGATTTAGACAGTAGAGGCTTTTCAGACTAGAGTATTTTCAGATAGATATTTCAGTTTTCGTATTACTATACCCTATTCAGTTTTATTTCAGTATTGAACCTTATGGCAAGTTTCTGCCTAATTTTTGTATAATTGCAGTATTACTATTCGGTTATTACAGTAGGTACCAGTCATGGATTAACTTGTGGTCCTTCAGGATTATGAGCACCGTGTAGCGTCTGGGGTACAGACTTGAGGCATTACAGAAACACCCTCTAATAAACGCAAAGGAAACAAATATGTTGTTGAGCATTGTTGGACGATGTAGCTACAAAGCAGGGGATTTGATGGAAGATCTCAAGGATAAAAACATACCAAAGTACTACAGGGAGAAATTATGCTTAGTTTGGTTTGTCCATTCCATTTTATTGGCAAGAGACGTCAGGAAAGTCATAGAAAATGATTTGTTGGAGCTTGCAAATGATTTTGAGAAATTCAATGATTATCCTTGGGGATATGACAGCTACTACTTGACTGTCCAATATTTACTGACAAAGCTATCCACAGAGACGATCACATTATACGGCTTTCCTTGGGCTTTCATGGTAAAATTCATCACTATTTTACCCATCCATTAATTTATATTGAATATAATTATTATGAATTTTTTGGCTTGCTTCTTATTTACATTTTTTAGGCTTTAGCATTTGAAGCCATTCCTTCCCTACAAAAGTAGGTAATGGATTACCCAGAAGAGGTTTCTCATCCAAGGATCCTTAGGTGGTTGGCTACAAAGAACAACCTAAAAATTAAGGAGGCTAATATCTTTAACCCTCTGGATGATGCAGTACATCTTCTTTTACCTAAAATAATTTGCCTCAAAGAAAGATATTGAATCAGACGGTAATCTGTTATGACAGATGGGTTTTCTATTACAATAGATTACCTATCAACTGTAACTGGTGCAATAGATGAGTAATTTGTTGTGATAGACGAACCATAGTTCATAATAGATTAACCATTTATTGCTCTGGTTCCATGAACCTAACTCAAAAGATTACCCATCTACTGTAAATTATGCAATAAATATGTAAGCTGATGCAATATATTATCAATCTATCGCGTCATGTAGATCAACTGTTGTGGTAGATAGACCATCTGTTGTATAAGTTGGTTGTATTAACATGTAACCCAACTAACTACAAGTTATTATTACATGATATGATTTAAAGGATTTCTATCATTTTTTATAGGTTGTGCATCCTTGGATCATGCCTATTGAGCAGGAGTTGGTGTGGCTTCTTTTATTACTATATTGGTCTTGTTAATACAACAACAAACCCAATAATGGTGTTAATAAAGGAGGAATTGTCTAGAGCAACAATCATAAAAAGAGCAGTTAGGTAAGGTCAGCCTAATGTTAAAGCTCTTCATAACCAACCTATTGCAACAGATTCGTGTGCTTCTAATTATCCAAGTACTCTCTAATCAAAAATCCAAAAAAAATTACAAATCCTCCCACTTCAAGAGTTGTTGAAGTTTAGGGGCTGCTGAAGAAGGTAGACATATACGCGATACTTGGTTACGAAGAGAAGAAGGAACTGCTAGAAATCATAACTGATAAGATGAATGTTCCACAAGAATACACTATCCATTCATTTGACACCAAAGACTTCATGAGTATGAATATGCGTGAGTCATATGTGGACAGTGTAAGTTTACTTTTCCTAACCTAACCTTCCTATCTACTCCATGAAGAAGAAGCTTCGCAATAGATGTGTAATCTAGTATAGCAACTGGGTATTCTGTTGCAACATAATACACATATGTTGTATAAGTTGCATTAGCTGGGTAATCTGTGAACTGATTTAGAGAACTCTCTGGAATAGAATCTTTCCACTATGTTTTTCTTCTTTACAATTACTAGCCTTTTTAAAATTGTCTTCTTGTACCACAGTATGTTAATGAAATTCTCTACCTCATGAGGGGCAGACAATTAGCATATCCGAATGTTTAGGATGCTGCCGATAGGATAATGGACCTCAACTTCTACAATAATTTTAAGAGTAGGTACGATACTAGTCAAACTAGTCCGAGTGGCCGGAGAATTGATCAATTAGTTCCTACATTTGAATGGGATGAAAACATAATTGACTATGTTAGTGGGAAAAGGCCATATCCACACGGCAAGAGCTGGACAAAGGCAAAGAGAATTCTTGCAGTAATAAATGTGAAAGTCAAACATTTTCTCACTGTAGAAATACTACTCGATGAGGGAAAGATTAAGGTTTATGACTACAACTTACCTGTCATCAAGGAGGCCAAGTTTTTAACCCACGTGCAGCCACTCTTGAAGTTGCTCCCCAAGTTGTTGACATAGAGTAAGCTGATGGATCATTTGCTGATGGAAGTCTTGATGAAGGAATAATGGGATTTTGAAGGTCAAAACAAGGGCATGCAGCTTCAGAAAAATAAAACCGATGCCGTATGTGGGCCATACTCACTTGCATACATCGAGTGTTTGCTGACCATCACAGAAATGGCTAATATGTACGACACCGTTATGGAAAAGATGCAAGAGGTCTGGGCTTATGGGTTACTAACTAAATGGTTGGATCCCGTTTATAAAGAAGAATATGTACAAAGACAGAGATGAAAATGATAACAATCTTTTATTTTAAACCACTTCACTTCACTTTACATTGTAGTGGCAGTTTTTTTATGTCTGACGAAAGTTGAATTTTTATAATGCAACAGATTGTCTATCTGTTATAAGAGATATCATACCTGTTGTGGAAGATTGATTATCTGTTGCAATAGGTTGGTCATCTGTTGTATTATGCAGATGTTTCTGTCTTCTATCCCAACAGATATACAATCTGTTGTAACATATAATCTATCTGTTGCAACTGATGGGTAATCTATTGGAACAAATGAAAAAGGTAGGAAGACCTTTTATATAATTTCCAATAGATGACCTACATGTTGCAATATACGTCTAAATCTATTTGATAAGATATGTCATCTGTTGCAGCAAATGTATTATTTGTTGTGATATTTGAATCTAGTTTTCCATTTCAATTAACAAGTTCAAAACTAAGGATTAAATTATATTCATAGATAACATAAAATAAATCGAAGCCTTTAAAAATTACATGAAATAACTCAACAAATAAGTGAAATGTAAAAAAATTATTATGGGTACAAATGATCTACTCTACAAATAAATCAATAAGTTAACCGAGGAGGATAGGTTATTACATTGATAAAATCAAGCTATAAAGATATACTCAATGTGGATAGCTAGTTCTTCATCCGATGCTATGAAATTTTTCTTTGTTCGTTGTGGATCTTTAATGTCGTTTGCGCATGGTTTGTGAGCTTTTGCTTCTCCGTATTTCCATAAAAAAGCTGCATATCTTTGGCAGAGTAATCTGGAATCAAGTCTATCATTTGGTACTTATAATCCATTGCTCAAATACTCGGCGTAAGCAACAACAGAAAGACCGCAATCCCTGCATTTTAAAAAAATAGATAATTTATATCTTGCAGTTCATGTAAGCATTGTAAAATTTATGCAATGAAACTAAATCATAATACTTATACTTACAGGATACCAATGGTTTGTTGAGAAATTCCTTCAACATATTATACATCAAATGGATTACCCATTTTATCCTGGTATGCTTTAATCATCGACAAATCAGTACGAACCTCTTGGTTTAAAAAACCACTCATATCAAGGTAAGTAGACAATATTTTGACCAACTTTTTTTATCTCAAACGACGTCCCAGAACATCTCCTTCACAACATCGAGACATAAACTTAGATGTGCCTCTCTTTTAGAACGACGACAGCCAACACCTAATGGAATTTATCACCACAATTGATTGGGATGTACACTTTTTCGACCAAATGCCAAGGTAAGCCAGCTGTAATGCTAAAACCTTTGATGATGTTGATTAAGTATTCCTCATTTCAGAAACTTCTGCTGTTGTTGACAATACCTATCGTAGGCATTATTGGTGTAAACTTTGAACAAAGAATTGCCTATCATGTATCTATATTGTTCTTGTGTTTGCAACTTGGCCTTCTTTCGGAGGTAGTAAGAAATGACATCGATGTGCTGCACATATTATCGAATATTTCATATTACTTGATGAAAAATTAATACATAAATGCAATTAAATAGAGTATTAATTAATAGTAATATGTATGACATTTAAACCTCATCATTCCAGCAAGTTTGGGACTGTGACATCAAATAGAACCAATTCTTCATTCCGGGATATGCAACAACAAAGTCGAACTTATCAAAATCAAGTCTCATTTCATTCACTTTATAGTGTTCATCCTTTTATTTTCTGCATGATGATTTATATGTGTTAATGTCATCTTTTTACGACAAGAATTGTATTAATCAATATCTTTAAAATTGATTTATGTACCTGCCGGTATGATGCTTTAACAACCCATTGGTAATCCATTTTGAATAGTCGTTGATCAGCTTTCTTAGTTTTTTAGAGCCTTGTTCGAGATGTTGAACCCTTCAAATGGGCAATTCTTCCGTTCACCCAAACTGAAAGGCTCTACTTTTTCTTTTTTGGAAGTAGTTGATGGATTATCAACTATGATATTATGCTTTTTAGCAGAAGCTTCTATTATGACATCCACCTGGAAATCCAGAATTGTCAATGCTAATTAGAAATATACAACATATTATCTATCTATTGCAAAAGATGAGTCTTACGTTGCAACAGATGGATCACCTATTGGGATAAATTCAAACAGGTAAAATAGAGCGGTACAATAATTTTGAATAGATGACTCATCTGTTACATCTCATCTGTTGGTACAAATTAAAATAGTATAAAAACCTATTTGATTTGCTAAAATAGATGGACATATGTTACACCAGATAACATATCTGATGCAATGGGTTAGACAACAGTTGTAATAGATGTATACATTTGTTTGATAATTTTCAGCAGATGTATCATCTGTTGACACAGATATGTGTCTGTTTGTTTATTGGAATAGATGATATATATTCACCTTCTTTAACTCATGCTGCTCTCCTGTGTCCCTTGTACATTGAACAGCGGTGTAAGACAAAGATAGAGGCGTTGCAACTTTGCCTTTTTCGATGCTTGATGATACCCTGGAGATATCTTTCCTTCTCCTCTTAGCCACCTTGATCTTTAGTGGAGAGTATGGATATAAAATCCTCTTTAATGGAATGACACCCCTCTTAGATGTCATATCCTTTATAGAAACAGTTAGTACATTAATAACATTAATCACTCCATCATGTTGTGCCTTGCAGTCTTGATATTTGCATGCAGAACATTCACTAGAAGTGGAAAAATCTGTATAACCAGTATTATCATAATCATAATGGCTTATTATTTCAAAAACTGTAAGAGGAGCATTATTAACCCCAACAGCAGCACCCCTAACCCTACCACTACCACTACCACTACCACTACCACTACTACTACCATCATCAACAACAGTAAGCCCACCCTCTAAAATTATTTTTCTTGTGATGGCTGTTGCTCCAAACAATTACATTTTTGTTATATCAACGATCTTCGGGTTTGATAAAGTTTGCATAGATCGTAAATTAAGAAAAAATAACATCTTTAACTCTCGATTGGTCGGAACAAGCCACGGATGTACAATCTACAATAAATTAGTACATATATTAGAATAATGATGAAATCATTTAAAATAATCATTAATTAAAACAAAAACTTGATTAGAATTAGGCTTACTGCTTTCTTCGAGGGATTGAAAAAATCAAGAAATTTTGTATTTTTATCAGTTTTGGCCGACAACCATCTCAAGATTCTTGGACAGAAAACTTCTTCCTGGTAGTTTACTTGTTGTCTCAAATAAGAAATGGCTTCAAATGGTCAAGCCTATAACATAACACCAATAAATCAAAAATATTATTGTATAAAAAAATGAATCATATCATAATAAAAGAAATATTTACCATGAAAGCCCATGAAAAGACATATAAGTTGATTGTCTTTGGACTTAATAGAGTCAACAAATATTTGACAATCATTTTGAAGCTTTCATAACCCCAAGGATAGATATTAAATGCCTCAAGATCTACGGAGAGATTTTTTAAACCAAGGCTTATGTTGTTGTTAACGTCTCTCATCTAAAGAATATTATGTACAAACCAAACCAAGAACAATGATTGCTTGTGCTTCTTTGACAGTCTTTTACCTTTCAACGCTTCTATCAAATTTTTATTTTAAAGCTTGGACCAATAATGGACACCAGGACATCACGATCACTAGACTTGCCTTTGCCTTTTTTGGGTATGCGGGGTGCTCTTTTTAGGGTTAGAGTAGGTATAACTTGAGAAGGAGGAGGAGAATAACATCTTAGTCTAGTAACTATGGAAAACTCCTTCCAACCAAAATAAACAGGCATGCCACAGTAATTTATCCACACCTCATCCATCTTATCTTTGTTTTCATACATAAACCTATGCTTGAGAAGATCATATACCATTTTCATTTAGAAACAACCATTGTTGTCCTCTGGCAAATCAAGATATTGCCCAAAACAGATTTCCCTAAAATAAAAATCTAATTTTTGTTCTTGAAGTATTTTTCTGAAGGTGTCGAAAGATTTTCCCAT
>NC_061116.1:145769052-145845687 GCF_002878395.1 Capsicum annuum | reverse complement strand
CTGCCACAGTAATTTATCCACACCTCATCCATCTTATCTTTGTTTTCATACATAAACCTATGCTTGAGAAGATCATATACCATTTTCATTTAGAAACAACCATTGTTGTCCTCTGGCAAATCAAGATATTGCCCAAAACAGATTTCCCTAAAATAAAAATCTAATTTTTGTTCTTGAAGTATTTTTCTGAAGGTGTCGAAAGATTTTCCCATGGCTGAATTAACCACAAACTCACCTTTTAAATCTGTGGCACCATTGCACTTAATTCTTATAGGATAATGGTCAATGCTGAAGGTTTTGACCAACTCTTTGGTGGAAGGGCTATTAGCATTTGGATCATCTGTTTTGAAATATTCCTCCTCCCCGTGTTCATTATCTTCTGCTTCTGATTGAGATAATGCTTATAAAGCAAGCTCATAGAGTGGTGGATGTAGCCTAGCTGCTTTACTTGTTCCTTTACTTGGACTTGATTCAATTTTTTTTCTTTTGGGAGACATATTATCTTAAATTAATAGAAAAATTAAATAGATTATAATTGATTAATGCATCGTTAAAAAGGATAACAGTAAATCTAATATGCAAATAGTAAAATAACAGTTCCAATAGACCACACATCTGTTGCACCAGGTATGTTATCTGTTGCAACATATAACCGACCTGTTGCAGTGGATGAGTAAACCGTTGGAAATAATAAAAATAGATCACTCATTCTTTGCACCAGAAAGGTTATCTTTTGCAATATATAACCAACCTATTACAATGGATGAGTAATCCGTTGGAAAGAATTAAAATAAATTACTCATCTGTTGCACCAGGAAAGTTATCTGTTGCAATATATAACCAACCCATTGGAACGGATGAGTAATCCGTTGGGAACAATAAATACAGATCACTTATTTTTTGTACCAAAAATATTATTTGTTGTAATATATAACCAACCTATTGCAGCGGATAAGTAATCCGTTGGAAATAATTATAATAGATCACTCATCCATTGCACCAGGTTGGTTATATGTTGCAATAGATATCCTACCTGGTGCAACAGATAGGTGATTTATTTTTATTATTTCCAATAGATCACTCATCTGTTGCACCAAGTAGGATATCTATTGCAGTATATAAGCAACCTATCGCAGTGAATGAGTAATCTATTGGAAACAATAAAAATAGATCACTCATCTATAGCACCAGGTAGGTTATCTGTTGCAGCATATAACTAACCTATTCCAGCGAATAAGTAATCCATTGAAGACAATTAAAATAGATCACTCATCTCTTGCACCAGGTAGGATATCTGTTGTAGCATATAAGCAACCTATTGCAGCGGATGAGTAATCCGTTTAAAATAATAAAAACAGGCCACACATCTGTTGAAATAGATAACTCATCTGTTGCCAAAGGAGTTATCTGTTGGATCAATATTATTTAAATTTTTTCCAAACAGAAGAGTCGTCTGTTGTAACAGATGAATGATCTATTATGTTCATCTGTTGCATCAGATGTTTTATCTGTTGGATCAGATGGTTAATCTATTATATGTAATTGCTAATTTATTACACCAGATGGTTAATCTGCTGCATCAGATGGTTAATCTATTGCATCAGATGGTTAATCTATTGCATCACCATTTTTACCAAGAAAAACAACAAATCAACCCAGCAACACCAACACAACACATGTACACTAAGAACACCAACAGTGACAAAAAATCACCAAAAAATTGAATCAATAGTTCGACTATAAGAACTACAATAACAACAAAAAATTATATTTTACAGCAAAAAGAGTAGAGAAAAATGCCAGAAATTAGGGTTTATTCAGTCCACATTTCAAATTTAAGGAAGAAATAATGAAATTGTTAACCAATCTAGAAGAGAAGTTGGCTCAAGTCATAATTTTTTACCTGTGAAAGAAGAAATGGGATGGCGAAGAACTTGAAGTTGTTGTCGCTGGAGAAGTTGGCTCAAGTTCCTCTATTTCTTCACGTTGATTGACGACTGAAAGTCGAAAAGAAACTCGCCCAGCTATTTGTTGCCAGAGCTTGAAGAGAGAAATTTTGCAGAAATGTTAGTTGGGAGAGAGTTGAGAGATTATCTAGAGAGAGTGAAGAGAGAGACAGTTGATTTGGAGGAGATGAGTGTGGTTTGATTTATATTTTTGAAAATATTAGAAAGTTTTAAAAATATTAATCAAGTTCACGATTAACTCAATCAAGTTTCCTAATTATGTTTGACCCTTTTAAGTTGGTCAATGTCATCAATCATTTATTCAAGACTTAAAAGACACCTTTTCTTCTTCTCAAGAAAGTATGTAATGAAGTAAAAAAACTGAAATGTATTTGGAGGCATATTAATATTTTATATAAAAGAATAAAAACTATTTAAATTCATGATTTAACTTAAGGGGCTATTTTGGCTATTTTTCTCTCAAAGAACAAGGGCTGTTTTAGCAATTGTTAGTTTATAAGGAAAATGTACAAAGTTGATGACATTATTGAAACAAAAAAAAGGATAAGTAACTTTAGTTGGACATTTTCTTAAGTTGAGTGACAATATAAGGAATTGACTCTAAGATGCATGGATCGAAATCTCATCAGTCAATTAAATTATTAAGATTTTTCATAGTTTTTCTTTTCATTTTTTTTGTTATCTAAATAATATTTTGGAACAATCTACTAAAAGGGCGGAGTAAAATACTCAAACTAGATTTGACCCGTCCTAATATCATATGCAAAAGCTCATATTGTGTTAATCTTTTTTTAATTAATTGACCCTTCTATTTCCTCTAATTTATATTATTTAATATTTTTACATCATTTTTTTGTTCAAAATAAGTATTGCTTTACTAATCATAGAAGTACTAATTTTGGTTTCTAAAATATACACTTATTATTGCTTTGATAGTGTAATTATCATATAGAGATAGACTCAGAGAAATTAGATTGAAAAAAAAAAAGAAATTAGAAGAAATAAATATTAATTTAATAATTAAATATGTAATTAATTATTAAATTAAATCATAAAAGAGAAAATAAATTCATATAAACGGACCTCTTGTTACAGGTGGGGTGGCATATGAGCCAAGGGGTGAGATAGGTGGAAGTAGCCAGGTAAAAGTGGGTGGATAGTGAGAAGGGATGGGTTATAGATATGTTGGTGTGTTTTTATTGATCTGACAATTGCTTTTGCTTACGTTTTTTCTAAAGGGTACTGCTAAATGACTCAAAGAAATTAGACTCGATTGACTGGAATTTGGTAAAAAATCTTTATTGTCCTTTGTCTTTAAAACCGTCCGTTTTCTCTCCAAAATACAAAATGACCTGATTGTTTTTTATTTTTTATTTACAACAAACTTCTTCTATACTCTTTTACTTTACTCTTAACTATTTCATTCTACTTTCTCATTAATTATTCTATGCTTTCTCATATAATTGTGGTGTAATGAATCATAATGACGAGAATAGCAAATTAAGAGTAACATTAAATGATATTTTAGAGTTGTAGGATAGTGATTTTTCGCTCCATAATGAAGATTCATATGGTGGGTATGGTGATGGTCCAGATCGATATTTGGACAGTAGCGACGAAGACCTTCAAAACTTGGTCGATGAATAGGTCTCATCAATAGGATGAAGATGAATATTTAAGTGTTTTCGACGGCGAAGAATATGATCATCAGGATGATGGTGGTCAAGAAGAGGAAGGCACAATACATGATGATGGCTACACTGAAGCTCAATATACCGCATGCTCTATTGTAGGTATGTATTTTCATAGTGTACAATCCGCATTTGCATTTTACAAAGAACACAGTCGATTGACTTATTTTGGCATTGTTAAGAAAAGTGCAAAACAGTAAGTGGTCAAATAAAGTACGTGACATTTGAGTGTGATAAGTGCCAAAAAACAAAAGCCAGGAATCAAAGCAAAAGGATGGATTGCAAAGCTAGAGTTAACTGTCATATGATGAATGATGACTTGTGTGTTGTGACAATGGTTATTTTATAGCATAATCATGAATTGAATCCTACATTGTCACATTTTTTGCCCTGCCACAGGGAATTGAACAGGACTTTAAACAGAAGTCTTGTAGCAACGACATTGCGGGTCTAAGGCCTTCAAAGAGGATAAGACTCTTGGAAGTCAAAGCTGGAGGCCCTGAAAGAATGACGTGCACTCCCAAGGACTATCGAAACTACATTCTTTAGTAACAGAGGCTCTGAAAACTTTCCAGTGATATTGTCGTATTACACAAATTCTTTTTGGAAATGCAAGCCAAGGATGAAATGTTTTTCATTGTATAGACTCCAACAATACTAGGATACTTCGGAATGCCATATGGGTGCACACACATTGCAAGGCTGCCTATCGCGACTTCAGCAATGCCATATATTTCGATAGAACCTACCTTGTTAATCAATGACACATGCCATTTTCTTCATTCAATGGTTTTAATCATCACAACCAATCCATACTTCTGGGATGTGTTTTGATCACTAGTGAGGACATCAATACATATGTGTTTGTATTCAAAACTTGGCTTACAGCCATAGGTGAAATGTCTCCAATGGCTATCCTCATAGACTAATGTGAGAGTAATAAGGCAGTCATTTGTGAGGTGATGCCAAATACTATCCACAGGTATTGCATTTAACACATCTTTACTAAGCTACCTATAAATCTAAGAGAGTGAGGAATTATAAGCAAGAGACCGATATATGTCAAATATCAATGCATGCCTTCTTTGATAGCTACATTAGTGGTCGAAGCTCTCTAAAGCAATTTGTTGAGCAGTATGAGGTAGCCCTCAAGTTTAAATATGAGAAAGAAATGGAGAGCCAAGCTATCAAAAGAAAGCAACTTATACGACCTACTACATCATTTGATTGGGATATGCAGATTTATAGCCACTACACCCGTGCTATTTATGATTTCTTTAGGGTGCATAATGGAAGACTACCTTACTGTGAAATCGAAAGACATGTCGCTTTTGATGCGGAGGAGGGAGTTGAGATATACTTGTGCCAGATTTTTTGATAAAAAGTGATTATCACGGAGAGAATTTTGTATTTATTATGGAGTATTATCTAGCCAATCAATGTATTGAATGCAATTGTAATACCTTCGAAAGTGAAGAGACTGCATGCTGCCACATTTTGAGGGCGATGACTTTCAAAAGAATTTGTTTGTTTCATGATAGATATATACTATGTCACTAGTGAAGAGACACAGTCCGCCCACACTTGAGTAAATTTTTCCCAGGAAGGTACCCAATAATGACGGACGAGTAACAAAATTATAATACACTAAAAAAATGGTTCGATAGAAACTGCGACATCGCTTGGACTATCCCATTAGATGTAGGGACTTGAAGAATATTTTGAAAGCTCATTTCAAAGCGTATTTGGACTGGGATGATGACATGGCTACCCCTAATGTTCCTGATTTTGACTCCAATAGTGATGCAACATTCATAGGAAATTCGAGGGAAGTTCGTTCACATAGAAGGCACCAAAGCAATAAGAATATATCCTCTCACCAAAATGCCTTTCGTAGAGATGGTAGGAGATGGGGTTTCGGATACTATGATGTATAGATGAGGGACAAAGTAGTCAAGGTAGGAGTGGTGGTGGGAGACAAGGTCATAGAGAAAGTAGAAGAGGTGGTATGTGTGGTAGTAGATGAGGTAGAGGTGATGCTACAAATGTAAGTAATCATTCTACAGTCCATCAGTTTTTGTAGTAGGATGTTCCATTTCCTTAATCTTTATCATATTTGATTCTACGATGATGTATGATCTTTTTGAACCTACTCTATTTATGTAGTATTATTAACCTTTTGAGAATAGGTGCTGAAGTTGATTAGTATGACTATCATATTTTAGATAGGAGTATCGCATTTACCCAAATCATAGGCCATTTTATTGTACGAAGATGAGATTTTCAGCCTTCATTATGCATCATAGAGGCAAGGAATACATTGTTGATGTTGTAAAATTTAAAAATAAAACACCTTAAAGATGGCAAAAGTATGCTCAATTTGGCTAATTAAATAAGTTAACCCCCACCATTGCAATCGTATGTAACTGTTTGTAACAATTAGAATGACAAGGGGTTCTTGTCATTCCCCATCAAATTTTAAAGAGTTAGATCACAAATCAACAAAAATAATGATATGCAGCTAGATAGTTAGATCATTAAATAATTGAATTAATCAACTTTCAAATAAGTAATAACCAATATGTTGGAACTAAAAAGGCAAAAAGTATAAAAATAAAGTTTGATAAAATTATTTGTAGTGACATATATGGAATATTATTGAACATTACAATATTAGAACTAGTATCATTCTTATGGCACCAATTTATGGGCATCACATCGTGTTTCTTCAGCTCATTGATCCTTGGCCACTTCTTTAAACAAACAACCTGTCTTTCTTCAGTCGGCATGTGAACTCCTCCAAATTGGACCCTCACTTGAACTACTTTCTCTTTGAAAACCACCTCTTTTTACGTTGTTTACTAGTAAAAAAAAAACTCGTCCTACTCACTATCATTCTTACACTATAGAAGCAACACAATTGTAATTCATAATTTTTATAGTGTAAGAATGATTGTAAGTAGGACGAGGTTTTTTGTTTGGCGAACAACATAAATAGAGATGTCTTTGGAAGAGAAAGTAGTTATATTGAGTGTTCAGTTTGAAGGATTTCATGTGGCAACTAATAAAAAAGTTTTTTGTTAAGAGAAGTGGCCAAGGATCAATGGTCTAAAGAAACACGATGTGATGCCTATAAATTAGAGATATAAGAACGATACTAGTTCTACTACTGTAATGTTCAATAATATTTCATATATGTCACCAAAAATATTTTTACCAAACTTTATTTGTCTACTTTTTTCCTTTTTAGTTCCGACATATTGGTTCTTACTTATTTAAAAGTTGATTAATTCAATTATTTAATGGTTTGAGTCTCTATTACATAGAATTAGTTCTGTTGATCAGTGATCTTATCATTCTTCTGAAATTGATGGAGAACTACAATAATTCCCTTGCCATTTTAATTATTCCAAAACAGTTACACACGATAGCTACCTGCACATAGAAGTAAAGAAGCATTAAAGATCATCAATAAAAAATTTAAACTTTTAGATTAAAGGGATGAAAGGGGTAGAACTATCAAGAGTCATTAAGAAACATACATTTATGTGTCAGATGATATGATATTCAAAGGTCAACAACAACAAATAATATAGAATATAGTGGATAGTAGATAATTAGTCTTCATTTTACGTAATTATAAATTTCTACTTATAAAACCATAGAACTAAGGAGGCATAACAACATCACCCCTCTAATTAGGATATTAAGAACTTAATGTCCAACCAAGTTAATGCAAATATATGTGACCTAAATTTGAACTTCTAACAAACTATTTGCTCCTTCTCCATACACTCCTAATTAATTACCCTATTCCTTTCCCTTTCACACCAGCTAATTAGGGTAGTCTTTTCAAATTCCTTCTCCATTTCTTAATCACTTTTCAAAGAGAAACATCTTTTTAATTCCCTTCTTCGTCTATTAATCTCCTTTCCAAGAGATGTCTCCCCTTTGTCCTTCTCTATTTAATAACTTCATCTCTTTTGTTTAATAACTTAAGCAACGCTAGTAACATTTAAGAGTAAAAAAATGGCAAACTTATCATAAGTATGTATAGATGAGAATGATTCATGGCGCGACCTGGAGATGAGATGCGTATATGACTATGTGTTGCCAATGAAGACTTGTTCAGATGCTTGAAATACCGGAAGACGGTATTGGGCTTGTCCTCTATACGATGTAAGTTGTCTGTTCAAAGTTCAATTTTAACTCATTTTTTGTGTCTATTTTTTTCTTCCTACTTTATATTTTAATGAATTTAATTAATATTATAGGGACCCCAGACTATAAATTTTTTCTTTAGAGAGATATGAAAATTTGCCTTCGATCGCATTTTGTTATCTCCAAACTTATTGCTCAAATTAATCAGTTACAACTGCAGATGGAATCTCATAATAATGAGGGTGATCCTAATGATGAAAAGTAGGCTGCAACCATTGAGGACTATGACTTTCAACCAAATGATGGTATAATGTAAATGTGAACATCCAGTCGGATGACGAAAATGGAGGAGGGAGCAAAGAAGTAGAGGATCTACAGGATGTAGAGGTTGAAGATGAAGAGAGGCGTAAAAGTCCAACTTAGAAAGATACATTTCATATTACTTTTTTTCCAAAGTCATGCACTTGGATAAATTCATTGATCCTTCTAAAAAATATTAGTTCATCTATGTTTGTTTTACTTTCGATACGCATAATTTTTGTTTGCTATTATTTTCAATCTTGATATTTATCCAAATCACAAAAACAATCGATCGTCATACATGATTTGAAGGCTGATAAAAGGCATAATAACTCAACATATATCTTGGTCAATATTCCGTTATGATGATCCACACACGTTAACTAAAACTTATGTGTTTTTGCTAATTTGCTTTGATCAAACTTTAATAGAATGACTCTTTAATTTTTTTCTTCTTAGAAATCACTATAGACATTTATTGGTATAACAAAGTATTTTTTTTGTATTTTTAATGCATTCAACCCAATGGGATTGATTTGTTAAGCCTGATAGTCATTAAACCCTAAAGTAAGAAGGATAACCAAAAAAATCAAAATGCAGTACAACCAAAGTACGAAATACCAATGGTATACTAGATAGTATAGAAAATAAATTGAAAATAGAGTCTCTAAGCATTAAGTTACCTATTTCAATGCTTTTCAAGACTTGAAATCCAAAATTGAGTGAAGGAGGATTAATTGTTCCTTATTTTAAAATAAAATACTCAGAATCTCCAAATTTCACTGGAGAAGAAGTATAAGAATAGCTAACGAATGAGAAGCTAAAACAGTAAACCACCTAGGTTTAAGCATGTCTATTTTGTTTTACTTTTATGTATAGTATTTAGCAAAGCGTAGTCATTTGGAAGGTTTATTTTCTAATCTCTTGTGGGCAGTAGTAAAAAATACTTTGATTTTTGGATTATTAGCATCACTAAGAAGATTACCATTAGCATTTTTCATTAAAAATTTAACTAATAATACTTTCCACCATTGAAAGAAAAGGCTACCTGTAACTATTATTGTAACATTAAAAATGTAAAAATATATGAACAAAGAAAGTTGACAATTATCTGTTTGATGACATTTCTGGGAGGGAGGTTGGTGGAGGTGGCTTCATCATTTTATCCATCATTGTTTTCATGTAATTATAAGCAGGTCATACTTGCGGACAAAATTGTCCATACTTCTACTCAACACATCAACCTGTATTCTGACTTTGGTCATATGAGTATACATCATCAAGAATGGATTGGGGGTGCACAAAACTGTTTGGGGGTGGAAAAGTTTCCACTATTGGAAGTTGCAGGGTTATTTTATTGGTAGCTCATTTTCACACGCAATTCTTAATTGTTATTCTATGGATGATCTCCTATTGATTGATTTAAATAGAAGAGCATAGGAGATTTCCCAAACAAGTGAATGCTAAGGTAATAAATTTTGTAGTTATTCCAAGGGTCAGAGCATTTACGAAACTATTATATTTTCAAGCCTTTTATTTCATTTAAGATAACTAGTACTTACTTTGGAAGAATGAAATTTTCTCAAAAAATGTACTTTAAACAATTTCCAACCTTTAATAAAGCAAAATTGAAAACTCAAACGTTTTCTTTAATAAATCTTTAAGTTATTTTGTGTAGTAACTTTTTGTAGTTATTTTAAAGGATTATCAATAGTGAAATTTTTTTTTTGAAAAAAATACGTTAGAAAATTTAGGCCATTTGCTGTAGTTAATTTGTTGAAAATTCAATTATTTGATCTCAATGACTTGGGCATATTTTTTAGGATTTTCATCGGGCATTTCTAATTGAATGACTCATCAGTTTTTTCTTCTTAGTAATCAATATAGACGACTATTGGTATAACAAAGTTTTTTTCCGCAATATGATTGGTTAGGCGTGCTTGGGCAAATCAAAAACATTAATTCATTCAATTTATTAATTATGTGTTGAGTTTTGAATTCATGCCGTGATGAAATATTTGGTTTTCATTTTTTTTGTGACATTTATGTTTTTGGCAATATTTATTTTTAAAGTTACATTAAGTTCTTCGATGGATGAGATACATGACTTATCGTCTACATATACGAATCAGTCAATAAAGCTGAAACATAACCATAAATATCATTAAAACTACAAAGTTAAAATAACATTAAATATTAAATTTTTTTTACAAAATTTCTATTTTCTCTTTCGAGGGCGGGGTGCGACGGAGGAACTTGCAGGCAGAAGGGAGGATCTTGGAGGCAACATCATAATTCTTTTTATCATTTTCCCCATGGACTTGATCATGGCATCATGCTTACGCTCAAAACTCTCGATGCATCGATTTAAGACATCAATCTCTATTTTGATGTCATGAAGCTGAGATTACAATGCAAGAAGTAGGCCAATTTTCTCATAACTTTGTTGAGGATTGGAAGAGACTTCGACGCTGGAAGAGGCTGATAGGTTGGAAAACCCTTAAAGATTCAAAGTGCCATGGATTTTTGGTGGGCCATGGGTCACCTCTAGAGAGCTTTAAATATTGGAAATTGAAGGAATATGTAAAATGTTGCTCAATTTTTTATTTTTTAATGAAAGGTTGCTTGTATGGTTGTATATATTTATACAAGGATTTGTTTATTTGATGTCAATTAATATTTATATTTTAATTTTGAAATATTGCTAACCTTTGAGTTATTTTAAGATGAGTGGAAGATTGAAATTTTGTCAAAAAATAAACTTTGAACAATTTCCAACCTTTAACAAAGGGTTGTTGAAAAGTCAAACGTTTTCTTTACTGAATGTTTGAGTTTTTTTTTTTGTAGTTGCTTATTTGTATTTATTTTTAGAATTTAAAGGATCATCAACAGTAAAAATATTTATTTTTAAAATACGTGAGAAAATTTAAGTAATTTATTATAGTTATTTTCTTGATAATTCAAACACTTGATCTCAATGATTCAGTTTTAATTTGTCTTCTAAATTATGTTTAAGGATTCTCATTAGATATTTGTAGAGTAATCATTTTTTGTATTATATTTTCAATGCACTCTAAAATTCAAGGGAGTGCGGGGTGAATTAGAAAAATTCTATGAGTCAACTGTTGACTCCTCACAACCGACTTGCCTGCAGATCAATATAATTCACAAAACATATTAGGCTCAAAACAAGCACGTAAATAAATAACTAAAATTTTAAGTAAAAAACGCGAAAGTTTGTGTAGAATCATCAAAAACAACAGGTGATGTCTATTTAGGAAACCATAAGAAAAGTATGTAGAATTATCTTACAACCCAAAAATATGGGACAGGACCCCCTTTTGAATAGAGTCATCATCGTCTTTTGGCCAAGAAATATGTGAGGGTATTGCGCATGTTGTGACAGAACTGTTCATAAGATTTATCAATATTTTTAGAAAAAAAGGAATAGGAGTTTTGTACGGAGATAACAAGGTCAGTGTTGGAGGAGTTGCTTCAGTTTTGAGAGAGTCTAGGTGAGAGAATACTTTAGAGAAAAACTTGATGCCCTTTTGCTTAAACCCATCAAAGGTTAATCACACTTTGCTGAAGTCAGAGTTGGCATTCTTTCCAAGCTGCAGCACTTTCGAAGTTGACTCCTTAAGCAGAACTACTCCTTCCTCGATAGTCTTCATACGATCTTTAAGCTCTTCCAATTCCTTCAACACCCAGAACATGGGATTAGACACTGTTTTGTTACCTTGGGGATATCAAATTTTGCTTGAGAGGAGTTGTTTTTGCTCCATACATCATCAACTAAGATGTATCCCATACTGGCGAAGGTCTTTGAATCATATGTTGCGGAGATCTCCACAGGAGGGTAAGAGGAGAGATCGATGGATTAGTACTTAAGAACTTGGGTAATCAACAATCCGTAGGGCAATCTTACGGAAGCATGAGCATCTGCAGCACTCTCAAGCATATATTAGCAGAACCATGTTGCCCAATTGATCTTACATTTTTCACTAAGTAGTAGATAATAAACATATCTCGACAAGTAATATTACTGAGGGAACCCTTTCTGAGAATCAGGGTGGTTACAATAATATGAGCTAAAATTCTATCCTTAAAACAGAGGACCAAAATTATGGAGGACGTAGCGTCTGGATCAGACACAACCTTTTTGGCCTCCTCAAAACCAACTTTAAATTCATCAGGCCAAGAACTAGTCATATAGGGAATTGCACCAGAAAGCTTTATATCGAACACCTTTTCAGAGAGGAAATCATTCAAATTAATTCTTGTACCCAACACAAGAGTCTTTAACGCACCACTTTCAAAGAACTTATGGAGGTTCGCATCGAACATGCAAACTGGATCTTCATGAACGAGTAATCCAAAAAGATGAAAGACCAGGGATAAGTCTTAAAATGTAAAGAAGGAACTTACATATTGCAATGAGCGACCTTTAACTGACAGAGATTCACAAGACGCCTGGGAATAACAGAGCGACTTTTAAAAGCAGAATTTTTTTCTTTTTGCACGTCTGTAATGACATGAGAGCATACCCTGGGCATCACATGGTGCTTACAGTCCCGAGGGACCACAAGCTAACCCATGAGCTGGTTCCTACTATAAGCACAGAATAATATAATAACATATACGGAAGAACAATTGATAAGCCATAAGGTTTTAGCAACTGAAATCAATATTGGATCATGAATTTGGAAACAACTGTTTGAAAAACCTGTCTGAAACTAATAAATTAATAACAAAACTGACTGTCTGTACTAGTCTGAAAAGCCTCTACAGACTGACTGTGAAGCCGACTGGACAAACCCCTAACTAACTCTGTCTGAATGGAAAATACTGAACTAATGAAATAACTGAGATAAATAGTCCATGTCCTCAATATATGAGGAATCACCACTGCTACAACTAAAAATCTAGAATTTCTATGCATGATTCGAGAACTGAGCGTCTGACTCTATGATATGATAAATCATAGTACAAGAAACGAGTATGCGATCAGTACTTTGAATGTACTGGTATGCTAAATAAGGTAGGATAATATGCATGGTTTCATGTACAAGGGTAATACTTAACTGAATGAATAGCATAATGTACTAAATAGAATGTGTGAAATATGTAAATACTGAGAATGCATGACCAAACATAAAATATGTTCTGAATATAATCTGTAAACTGAAATACTGAGTTATGATATATGAATAACTAATATCGGTATGCTATGGTCAAGCAAAAACTGAAACTGTATTACTGAGCTGATAACTGGATTGAGACTGTGGAAGCTATCATCTAACCAACATGCCTGAATGAGCAATTTGGGGTCCAACCTTTGACCCCAGTTGGAAGGGTGTCAGTATCGTGTTGCGGGTACTAACCCTGGCTGTATGGATCCACTATAATGATATGCTATCCCGAAGGACTAAGGGTGTCAAGCCTAAACATACAGGCGACCCCTGGGAGGTAGTCAAGCCTGAACTGACAGTTGACTCCTCAAATTCTATATTGGCTACATAGTTCTGGAGTACAGGGACTGCTACTAACGAATCTGCCTATCGGATGGCAAAGCCACCATCCCTGTACTCGCTCGATGCTAAATCCTACTCCGAACTGAGCTGACTCAGAATATTGAACTGTTCTAAGTTTAACCGATCATGATAACTAACTGAACTGATATTTCTCATAATATGTCTTAAAATAATTTTGAAGATACTAAGGCTAAGTAAACAGCTAAGTTTTCAGGTATTCACAACCCCCAGGACTTGAAAGCAGTAATAGCAACATAGTACTAAAACTTTGGGGACATAATATGAAAACATTTATTCAAAATTCACTCTTGTAAGAATTTCATCAAATACTTGATATGCATATTGTAAGCTAAGCATGGGAATAGTTTAAAGCTTGTAGAAATAGCATGAATTCAATACCAATATCACTAAATATCATTTAAATCAACAAATAACATTATCATTTTGTGGGGTTTAAAAACAACAATAATTTTTTGTAAAAATAGTATAGAATCAAGATTCATGGGAATCCATGGTTAAAAATCATAATAACTTATATAAGATCACAACTTTGAATTTAAAATTGGATACTTGGACTCCATGGGTGAAAGGGACCCATGGATGAACATTTAACATTCCTAGGTTGATGAATTTGTGAGAGTTCTTGGAGTTTTTCTGGAGATTTGATCTTGAATCTTAAAGTCTAGGGTCTTGTTCTTGAGAGATGATTAGTTTCTTGGAGAAGAATAATGATTAATGGCGCACATAATGCCCCTTTATGGTTGTAATTACGTATTTTGGACGGATTTAGGGCTATGAAAAAAGACAAAACGATCCCTAGAATTTAAATCGCGGAACTAGAAATCTCAATTTTTCGCTCCAGCGTGATGCGGTGCTAATCGCATCGGGCCACTGGAAAAGGACAATCATCATTTTGTCCAACGGCATAATGCGGTGCTTTTGCGTTGCACCACAGGAAAAGGATAATTTTAAACTGGCACCTTAGCACGACGTGGTGCCATCGCGGTGCCCCACTGAATACGAATTTGCCCTTTAGCATGACACGGTGTTATCACTGTGGTCAATTGGAAAAGGACGAACGTGTGTTTGGCCATCACCATGACATGGCCTTATCGCGTTCGGCTACTATTTTTCACTAAAACTGCCATAACTTCTCACCTAAGTATCAGATTTGGGAAAAATTTATATCATTGAAAAACTAATTTAATTTCCTACAATTTGGTGGGTCTTGAGATAGAAAATTCTCAGTAGACCAAAATATATGCTCATTTGAAGTTGACTAAAGAAAAATTCTTTCCAAAAATTCAATTGTTAACGAATATTTTAATCTTTCTAGTAGCTAGGAGTTATTTGAGGCCTTAATATACATCAAACTCACTCATAAAACTACCAAAGAACTACAGTGTACTTTGTATGAGCTTGGAACATGGATTTAATGTAGGTTTGGATTTTTGGGGTATTACAATATATCCTCCATTGGAATATTTGTCCTCGAATGAGATTGGTTAAGCTGAAAGCACTGAGGAACTGAGATTACATGCTGAATATACATGATGAAAACGTGATTACATGACAAAGTCTGAAACATGGCTGAACTGATTCTATGAATGCATAACTGACATGAGAATGATATGCAGGTAAAACTGAGCACGGAAAAGAGAAATTCTAAGAAGATTGTTATCTTAAGCTAAATCTGAGTTTGCGGAGAAAATATGAGGGTACTTGTTCCGAATATCTGCTTCTACTTTCTAAGTGGCTCTCTCAACGGACTGATTTCACCAAAGAAACTTGACTAGGGGAACTTCTTTGTTCCTTAGTCTACGAATTTGTCAATCAAGGATCTCGACTGGAATTTCTTCGTAAGAAGGGATGCTCTGAACATCTACGCTTTCTAAAGAAACAACTACATCTGGGTCACCAATACACTTCTTCAACAAGGAGATATGAAATACTGGGTGCACTGATGCTAAGTCTGCAGACAACTTAAGCTCATAAGCCACCTTTCCAAAATGGCATAAAATTCTGTAAGGGCCAATATATCTGGGACTAAGCTTCCCCTTCTTACCAAATCTCTTTACCCTCTTTATGGGAGAGATTTTTAGATATACAAAATATCCAATATCAAACTCAAGATCCTTTCTCCTCACATCTGCATAAAATTTCTGTCGGCTCTGGGCTGCCTTAAGGATTTTTCGGATAAGATAAACTTTCTCCAAAGCATTAAACACTAAATCAGGCCCTATCAAAGCAGTTTCACCAATCTCAACTAACCAATCAGAGATCTACATCTCCTTTCCATATAGAGCCTCAAACGGATCCATTTGAATACTGGAATAATAGCTGTTATTATACACAAATTCAATCAAAGGCAAGTGGTCATCCCAACCGTCCTTAAAGTCAACAACACATGCTCTCAACATGTCCTCAAGGGTCTGAATGGTCCTCTCTGCTTGACCATCTGTATGAGGGTGAAAGGTTGTACTGAGGTAAATGTGGGGTACCAAGACCCTTCTAAAAAGCTTTCCAAAAGTGAGAGGTGAACTGAGTACCTCTGTCATAGATGATAGACAACGAAAAATCATGAAACTTAACCAACTCTCTAATATCGATCTTAGCATAGTCCTCGGCTGAATAAGAAGTTTGAACTGGAAAGAAATGGGATAATTTGGTCATCCTATCCACAATGACCCAAATCGAATCATGCTGCTGAAGAGTATAAAACAAACCTATCATAAAATCCATGTTCACTAACTCCCACTTCAAAGTGGAAATACTGAACTACAACATAGATCCACTAGGCTTCTAATGCCTAATAATTTGTTGACAAGTAAGCTCTTTGCTACAAACTCTACAATATCCTTCTTCATCCCACTCCACTAATATATTTCTCACAAATCACGGTATATCTTCGTGGCCCCTGGATGAATCGAGTAACACGCACCATGAGCTTCTATAAAAATTTGCTTTCTCAACTCATCAACACACGACACACAGAGTCTACCCTGGCAATGTAACACACCATCTTCTCCTTGGGAGAAAACCTCTACTTTCTAATCTCTGACTAACTCTTTCAACTTCACCAGACTAGGATCCCTATCCTGCTTTTCTTTCACTTCGGCAACCAAAGAAGATTCTGAACCCAAACCCTATCCTCAGCAGAATAAACCAAACGAACACCTAACCTATCAAGTTGATTAACTTATTGAACTAACTTCTTCTTGTCAGCCTCAACATGAACAACATTGCCCATAGACAATCTACTTAGGGAATCTGCCATAACATTGGCCTTTCTCGGATGATACAAAACACTCATATCATAATCTTTCAATAATTCTAACCATCTCTTTTGATGCAGATTCAAAAACGTCTACAAAAACACATACTGCAAGCTTTTGTGATCTATGAACACATCAACATGCACCCCATACAATTAGTGCCTCTAAATTTTCAAGGCAAAAACAACAACTGCTAACTCAAGATCATGGGTAGGGTAATTCTTTTTATGGGACTTAAGTAGTCTAGAGGTATAGGCTGCAATTTTACCCCTCTACATTAAAACACAACCCAAACCAACTTTGGAAGCATCACAGTACACAACAAACCCATCTGAACCATCTGGTAGCGTCAAAACTAGGGTTGTGGTGAGTCAAATCTTCAACTCCTAAAAAATCTTCTCATAAGAATCTGACCACTGAAACTTAACTTTCTTCTGAGTCAATCTATATATAGGAGATGCTATAGACGAGTACCTTTCAACAAAATGCCGATAATAGCCATCCAAACCCAAGAAACTCCTGATATTTTATGGAGTGATGGGTCTAGGCTAGTTTCTCACCTCTTTGGTCTTTTGAGGATCAAATCTAATGCAATCATCGGAAATAATATGACCAAGAAAAGATACTGAGCTTAGCCAAAATTCACACTTACTGAATTTAGAAAACAACTGATGGGATCTAAGAGTCTGTAATACTATTCTGAGGTGGTCTGCATGATCATATTCGTTATGGGAATAGACAAGAATGTCATGTCCAAGTACTGCTTGAACACTCGGTTTATCAAGCCCATGAAGGCTGCTGGGGCATTTGTGAGTCCAAAGGACATGAATAGAAACTCAAAGTGACCATACTGGGTTTTGAAGGTTATTTTTGAAATGTCACATTCTCTGACTCTGAGCTGATAATAGCCGGATCTGAGGTCTTTCTTAGAAAAATAACTGGCACCCTGAAGTTGGTCGTACAAGTCATAAATTCTGGGAAATGGGTATTTGTTCTTAATTGTGACTTTGTTCAACTGGCGGTAGTCAATACACATTCTAAGAGAATCATCTTTCTTACGCATGAACAGAACTGGCGGGCCCTTTGGGGAAATGCTGGCCTGATGAATCCCTTATTTTGGAGATCTTTTAACTGTTCTTTCAACTTTTTGAGTTTGGCTAGAGCCATTCTATATGACAGAATAGAGATAGGATGGGTATCAAGAAGAAAGTTTATTTCGAAGTCAATTTTCATTTCGAAGGGAACTCTGGGAAGATCTTCAGAGAACACATCTAGAAATTTCCTCACTACTGAAACTGACTCAAAATTTGGAGTCTTAAAATTAGTGTCTTCGACTTAGACAAGATGATAAATACACCCTTTGGATATTATTTTGCTCGCTCTAAGATACGAAGCAAGCTGACCCCTAAGTGCTGTAGTACTACCCCTCCATTCCACGACTGGTTCATTTGGAAACTTAAAATGAACTACTCTGTTTCTACAATCCACTGAAGCATAATAGGAATAGAGCCAATCTATACTGAGAATGACATTAAAATCCATCATCTCTGATTCTACAAGGTAAACTGAGGTGACTTTCTAAGATACTGTAATCGAGAAGTTCTTGTACACCCATCGGGCTACATTAGAGACACCTACTGGGGTAGACACTGAAAAGGGTTCTTCTAAAATCTCATGACTGACACCAAAATCAACAACTATATAAGGGGTTACAAAAGAAAGAGATGCTCCAGGGTCTAGTAAAGTATAAACATATAAATGAAAGACTTGCAATGTACTAGTAACTATGTCAAGAGGACTTTTATGATCTTGTTGGGAATGAATTGCATAGAGCCTATTCTGATACTGACCACAAGTAGCATTGGAAATAGTGCCTGCTGAGTCAACGGCCGGCTGGAACTGATGACTGTTGGGACTGGCCCTGCTGGAGCATATCCTTTTATTTTTTAGAAACTACCCGACACTCTCGGATTCGATGGCCTGACTTGCCACACCCAAGACATATATTGCATCCAGCTCTTTACTCACCCTGGTGGTTTCAACAGCATTTCTAGCAAAGAGGATTTGTACGACCACTGTTTACATTGTCTTGGAACTTAGAACCTGGCGCTCTATCCTTATTATATTTTCTGAATTTAGGTACTGGGGCACTAGCTGAAGATGGAGATGGGACTGAAGATTTCTGATGGAACTGAGGATGGCTACCACCTTCTGACTTTGGCTGAGTAAAATTAAAGCTACCTGTTCTAGCCCTCTTATTTTCTCTCTCCTTCTCCTTATTCCTCTTCTCCTCAATCTGTTGAGCATGGACCATAAGCCTAGATATGTCCATCTCCTTAATTAATATCGTAGTCCTACACTTGTTGACCACACTATCAGATTCCCTAAATATGAACTTGCTCATCCTAGACCTGCTATCAGCCACCACATGAGGAGCATACCTAGATAACTGAGTAAACTTAAAGGAATACTCCTTCAAACTCATGTTACCCTACCTCAAGTTGATAAACTCTTATACTTTGGCCTTCCTCAGCTCCAACGAGAAGAATCTATCTAAAAAGGCTATAGCAAACTCCTCCAACTCTAAAGGCCCAGTATTTGCGCCTCTATCCCCTTTCCACTACTTAAACCAGGTATGGGCTACATCCTGCAGATGGTAAGCAACCAATTCAGCACTCTCACTAGAAGTCACGCCCATATGTCTGTTACCTTTTGTACCATGTCTAAGAATTTTTGTGAATCCTTTTCGTATTTGGATCCCAAAAATAGAGGTGTATTAATTCGGGTAAAGTCCCAAATCCTAGCTACGGCAGTATTGGCCAGTAGGTTGTCCAGAACAGCAGCTGGCTGAACATTCTGAGCCACTACAGAGTGAGCTAGAGTAGTGAATGAAGCTCTAAATTCTGCATGAGAAACATACTCGTTCAGGGGATCTTCTTGAACAAAGGAAGGTACTGGCAGGTTCATATTTTTTCTACTATTTGTCTTTCTAGGAGGCATGTTCTATAAACGGAAGGGATAATGGTTTAAATAGAGAGTTCAACATGAGCTCATGCTCATCCACACGATATGAACACTGAAAGAAGGGAAAATTTTCTTTAAATGCCTCGTAGACACTTGTCCATAAGTGTGGCGCGCTTAACACCCATGCACAAGACTCTACTTGACGTGGTTTTCAAAGTTTCTAGGACCTTTTAAAACCTTAGGCTCTGATACCCAGTTTGTAATGCCCTGAGAGTACACCCTGAGTGTCACACAGTGCTTACAGTCCTAAGGGACCACAAGCTAACCCATGAGCTGGTTCCTGTTGTGAGCACTGAATAATATAATAACATATGCAAAAGAACAACTGATAAGCCATATGGTTTTAACAATTTAAATCAATATTGGGTCATGAATTTGGAAATAACTGTTGGAAACAACTGCTTGAAACTAATAAAATAATAACAAAACTGAATGACTGTCTGTACTAGTTTGAAAAACCTCTACTGATTGACCGTGGAGCTGATGAGACAAACCCCCAACTAACTCCGTCTAAATGGAAAATATAGAAATAATGAAATAACTGAGATAAATAGTCCATGTCCTCAAAATATGAGGACTCACCATTGCTATGGCTCAAAATTTGGAATGTCTATTGTTACATCCCTTTTTCGCTCATGGCGTCGAGTCAAAGGGTTTTCCAATTAAAGTGATGATACTAAATAGGGATTAATTTAATTACAGAGTTTCCACTTGGAATTGAGTTATGGTGTTCCAAGTCACCTTCTTGAATCCCTAACCAAAAGGAAATGACTCTTATTTGGTCTGCAAAAACAGAAGATTGAGTAAGGAATTCTGTTGACCGAGGGAAAGGTGTAAGGCACCCCTCGAGTCCCGTGGTTCTAGAACGGTCGCTTTCATTAACTTATCTTGACTTAAACTATTTTGATAAATTATGTTAAGGCCTAAATTTCATGGTAGATATGCGGATTAGGCGTGGTAGATAATAAATACTTATTAGGTAATAACTATTTATTTTTATATAATGTATTTTGTGAATATTATTGATTGGATTAATTTTCATTTTTATCTTCTTGACTTAAGATGTTTTATTAATTCATATTCTAAATTAGATATTATCGTAATTAAATTATCTAGTGTTCTGGGATCCTCGTTAGTATTATGTGATCTTTTGTAGTCTAGGTATAAACTATATAGTTTATTTTTGATTTCTAGGTATAACCTATATAGTTTATTATACATTTACTTTAGAAGAATAAAATGATAAACTACGAATATCTAAAATATTGGGAACAAGAAATGGAAGAAATAAGATTAATAGAAAACCTTATAAAAATAAATTTAATTGAATATTTTAAAACAAAAGATAGAGAATATTTAGAATATCTTAAAAATAATGTAGAAGACTTACAAAAACTAAGATAAAAAAACTAAAGAATATTATAGCAAAGCATTTAATCAACTACCATTTAATCACCCCCCAAAATATATATATCGGTAAAATTAAAAATGTTAATAAGATATACGAAAATAAAAGATACAAAAATGAAGAAAAACAGTTAATAAACATTACTACAAAGCATTTAATAATTACATAAATTAATAGATACATCTTACGAAAAGAATAAATCATTAAAAGAAATCAAAAACAAACTATATAGTTTATACCTAGAATACAAAAGATTACATAATACTAACGAGGATCCCAGAACACTAGATAATTTAATTACGATAATATCTAATTTAGAATATGAATTAATAAAACATCTTAAGTCAAGAAGATAAAATTGAAAATTAATCCAATCAATAATATTCACAAAATACATTATATAAAATAAATATTTATTACCTAATAAGTATTTATTATATACCGCGCCTAATCCACATATCTACCGTGCCTCAATTGTAGGAGGGTGCGGATTAGGCGCGGTACATATGCGGGTTTGGCGCGGTATATGCGGATTAGGCACGGTAGATAATAAATACAAATTAGTCTCCAAATTTCCTTTGTCGTAACTGAATTTTGTATTTTTCTTGTTAGCCACCACCGTACCTGTGTATTATCTGTTCTAACAATAAACTTGTTATACACGATATATGGTTCAAATGCTATTTAACATTTATATAAAGAACAAGATGAAAATATAATACCTAGAATATCAGAAATAAGAAAACCTACATATTAAGTGATTCAGAATATGTATGTATCTGGGGAGATGTAAATACTTCTAAATTTTGTATATTTGGTCTATATGGTTTTGAAAATATTTGGCTGAGGTTATAATTCTTTTTCTTTGGTATTCCAGGTCTATTTTTGAGTGACTATATTTTTCCCTTTAGATGTGCCTGCAGCTGTAATTGAAGTTACGTTAGTGATTTGAGTTTTAAGGTGTTTCTCATCGTCACCTTCTGGGTCTAGTTTTTTAATGTGCTCTTCCTGCATAGTATCTTATTTTTTATAGTGCTCGACTTGCACTTTTACATTTGTAACTTTAGTAGTTAGTGTGATAACTCGTTCTTGTAATAACTCCATTTGTTTAAACATTTGGAGCAATAAGTCAGTCTGGGTATCTTTTGCATCAGCCTCTGCCATTGGTAAATCAATTTGAGTAGCTTTGTCTTGATAAGTAATCTGCAATGATATTTTTTTTAGTATTGATTACTTCAATTGTAAATGTAAAATTCAGTATATTTAATACTAGTTTCCGAATTTCCTTTGTCGTAACTGAATTTTTTTATTTTTCTTGTTAGCCACCATCGTACCTGTGTATTATCTGTTCTAACAATAAACTTTTTATACACGATATATGGTTCAAATGCTATTAAACATTTATATAAAGAACATGATTCTTTTCTATTTATTTCCCATTTTATTTTTGTTTCGTTAAACGTTCCTGAATAATATCTACAATGATGTTCTTATTTTTCTTCTTCATATCTATATTTGAGTACTCCTCCATAACTATATTCACTTGCATCTTCTACTATATATGTAAATTTTTTATTTTCATCTAAAAATTATAATTTTGGTAATTATTTATAAAGTAATTTTATTTTCTGTACCTATTTTTTGTCTTCTTCATTATAGCTATATTCTATACCCTTTTTCAATTTTTTCTATAATGGTTTTAAGTTTTCTGCTAGTTTTGGAATATATTATCTTACTTGGTTTACTAATCCTAAAAATGATTGTAATTTCTTTTTTGTATCTAATTCTTCTTCTGAATTTATTATTTTTTGAACTATGTGTTGTTTCATTTTGACTCCACTTTTATCTATTTGTATTCCTAAATTATCTGATTTTTCATAATTTCTTCTTTCTTCTCACTTAAACTTATTCCTGATTTTTCTATTATATCTGTAAATTATTCTAATAATTTTAAATGTTCTTCTTTAGTTTTTTTATATAATAGTATATCATCTATGTATACTATACAATTAGGTAATTGTTTAAAATAACTATCCATAAAATATTGATATCTACCTGGTGCATTTTTATATCCAAATGGTAGTACATCTCATTCATAAAATCCTTGTGGCACCGTAAATGCGGTTAATTCCTTAGATTCTTCTTCTAACTTTAAATGGTAATGCAATACCCTGGGAAATTTTTCGTTGAAATTTTGTGCGTAAACGTGTTGGGTTCTATCTTCTAGAATGAATTATAAATTTTTTATGTGGAATGTCTTAGAATATGACCCACCATTGCGTAGAGTATTGAATAAGCTTTCCAAATATATGTGGATCATCCAAAACGGACACCCGGGCGACGAGTTATGAACATTCTGATCGAACTGTGAATAGTAGTGAACAGTAAAATATGCAGGAAAAAGTACTGAGGCCTGGCGTATTTTTGCTCCAACTTTGAACGATCATAAGTCCTTGTACATAATGATCTGTGTGATCTACTATATATCAACGGAAAGCTCTGCGAGTCCTCTTTCTAATTAAATTTGTTTCATCCAATTTGTCTATCGGAGCAAACGTTATGGTCGATCTACTTCAGCCTATCAAAAGCAAATTTTTTAGGTCAACTTTAAACGATCATAACTTCTCGTACACAATGATCTGGGTGAGATACTATATATCAACGGAAAGATATGAGAGTCCTCTTTCTAATGAAATTAGTTTCATCCAATTTGGATATTGGAGTAAAACGTTATGGTTGATCTACTTTAGACTATCAAAACAGTCCATCAAAGGACAGATTCGAGAATTATTTGATTTTTAGGGGTGTTTTAGTCATTCCCCCTCACCCAAAATCCCTCCAAACCCTATATTAAGCCTATTAGAAGCATTATATATTATATTTTATCAAATTCCCTTAAAAAGAAAACCCTAAGTTCCTACATCTAACTGCAAGAACCTCCAAAGTTCACCATTAATTCTGCAAATTTATTCAAGATTCCAAGTTCCTAGTTCAAGAACTCCAAGAACCATCATTCAAAGGCACGATTAACATATTAAAAATAAGTATCGATCTAAAGTTCATCATTCAAGGTATGTGGGGTTTTTCAACAAAAACTCTCTTTCGTTCTTGTGCCCAAAAGTAATTTTCTTTACAAAGGCATGATTTTTATTTGATTTTTACGAATTTGAAGCATGAACCCATATCTTATGATGATTATTATGAAATCTTGACGTTTATGATTTTGAAAGCTGAATTTACATGTGTGGAGATATAAAGCATGAATCGTGAACGATATTTATCATGATTTTGATATTTGGGTCGTGAATTCCCATTGAAAATTGTGCTTTTTTGAGAAAGTGTGTGTTATAAGCACGTTGATGTTGAATATTTGAGACATTTTGAATGATTTGACCTTTTGGTCTTAATGGAGTTATTTTGAACTCGAGTGTGAAAAAAATCTACAACGTGATTGATTTTGATAGATGGGAAGCATGTTGACTCCCGATGTATATTTATATATTACTGAAATTGTTTTGTTGTGGATTGTCTTTGAAATGATCTGAGCTAAGTTTGGGAGAAATCTTTAGCACCGAGTGAGAGGTATAAAGCGACCTTACTTACCTAGAACTATGTGCCCCCGTAGGAGTGAGCCTGAGGCTGATTTATATAGTGATCACTAGTTTGTGTGGATTTGATATCGATAGTCCTACTCCGATGGCAAGGATAGGACAGCTCTCCCCAACGTGGGTTGTACGTTGGACTCCATGTAGCTCACATGGTTTATGTCAGTTATAGGATCTCCCAGTGTGTGTGTGTTTCCTTGTGTCTATGGTGAATGGTGAAGTGATTTGAAAGTGGAATTGTGAAAGTTTTCTTTCGAAAGATTTAAATGATATTTACATTATGATAATTGATATTCTTGATGAACTGAAAGTGATTAATAAATTATATGATGACTCACATGTGTTATTGTACTTATTTCATCCTCTCATGATTATGATGATTTTCTTTGGGCTATGTGAGTTTTTCATACATCCTGCATATTTCTTATAAATATTTATGATGATGATGTTTATACAACTGCATACACCCCCATATACTCGGTTCTTTTCCGTGGTACTGACCCACATCTTCGGATGTGGGCTGCATTTTATCAAAATGTAGGTTCTGGTGCTCAGTTCCAGGTTCGACAGTGATTCTTCGGGCATGCTGTTCTACATCCTTTGTTGTGGCGAGTCCTCATGTTCCGAGGACGTGATGTCTGATGTTGGTTTCACGAAATTGTTTATATTTGATAACTGAGTATGAGTCAGTTGGGGCATGTCTCAACAGCTCGCTGGTTTTATTGATTTTCTTATAGGCTTGTCAGACTAGTATAGATGTTGGGAGTTGACTAATAAGTCATATTTTGTTATCTTTCTAAAATTCTTTTATTCTTGGATGATGATTACTCTGTTGATATTTGAGGGTTATTTATGAAAACCCCGTTCATTTGTGTTGAACTAAATAAAAATGGCTCAAAGGGTTAGCTTGGGGCTACTTGTAGCATCAAGCACCGTGTGACGCTCTGGGACCCATTTTCTGGGGCATTACGGTAAAATCCTAATTTACAATCAAATTTACTAAAATTATTATATCCTTGTATTTGTCTTATTTTTAATATCTTCTTTGGTATCGGGTAATTATAAGTCATAGTTTTTGCATTTAAATTTCTATAATCAATAACCATCCTACTTTTTCCTCTTTTTTGTTCACTATGTTTATTTACTATAAATGATGGGCTATTATGTTTACTATTACTTTTTTGTATGTATTATTTTTCTAATAATTCTTGTATATGCATTTTAAATTCTTTTAAATCATCAAAATTATATGTTAATGATTTCTGGGTTATTATGCTATTTTTATCTATTAATTCAATTTTTATAGTGGTTTTATGTTTTTTCCATCCTTTTAATGGATCTTCACTATATAATTGTTCTAATTTTTGCTTAATTATTTCTATCTTATTTATTGAAAATATAGTTATTTCCTTTTTATTTATTGAAAATACGAGCAGTTCTATTGTATCTTCAGTATTTTTTATATTTTTGTGTAATTTTTTCACTTCCTTCTATCCAATCAATTTTCTTTCTTATTTTAGTAGTAACTCTTTTTGCTCTTACTTTCTGTTTACATGGTGTTGTAAACCACCAATCTGTTTTAGTTATTATATGTGGGTATAATTTATCTAAAAATGGCATTTCTAAAAGTATATCTTTTGATATTAGCTCTTAATTATAGATTTCTTCTACTGTTAATATTTTATCCCATACTTATGTTTTTACATTCTTAGCTTTATAAGTAATTAAGCTTCCTTCGTTATTAAATCCTTTAACTATTATTGGTGTTTTTAATTTATCTCATTTACTTTCTGGCAAACAATTATATCTACATAACTTAGCTTCTGCTCCTGTATCTATCATAGACGTATAATATCTACTGTAATATCCTTCTACTACTATCTTCATTAATACATATATTTTAATATCATGTTAAATCTCTTCTTAAGAATAATTTTTCTCTATTATATGTTATAGATAATTGTGTATGTTCTATATTGTATGGTTTTACTTGTTCTAGCCATTTAATTCCTAATATTATGTCTGCTCTTTGCATTTCTTCCTTTATTTCAAATTATATTTTCATTTTTATAACTCCTATTGTTATTTCTTTTTCTGCTATATTTTTAGTGTTTATTAAGCTTCTCGGTAGATCTGGGCATATATAATTATCAGATTTTATTTCCTCATTTTTTACTAGATATTTTGCTATATAATTTTCTTCTTGTCCTGTATTTAAGAGTATTAAATATTCCTTTTCATTTATTGTTCCTGTTATGTAATATTGGTTTAAATTAACTATTGAACTTGTTTCATAACTTGTTCTTTTTGATGAACGTGATGATTTTGTTTTTTCATAAGTTATTCTTTTTGTTGTACTTATTCTATTATTTATTATTTCTAAATCTTCTTCTATGTCTATATTTTTGTAACTATAATCATTATTATCAATTGTTTTCACGAATTGTTCAAAAGGATTTTCTATTTATATTTTATTAATTTTATTTTTTCCTGTTATTTTGTGTTTTGTAGTTAATACATATAGATTTTTACATCTTGCTGTAAATATTTTATTTCTTGAGGTTAGTTCAATTCTTGATATTTTTCAATATAATACTAATGATTTATCTATATTTTTATTTGTTATTGCTATGGAATAATTTGCACTTATTATAAATTAAAATTTTTGGTATATTAAATTTCCTTTTAAGACAGTTATTATACTTTTTTCTATAGGTTTTATAATTCTATCATCTGCTAAATTTAATTCTATTGGTGTATCTATTCATTCTCTAAAACATGCTTTTATCAATATGTCCGTTCCTCTAAGGTGTACATATTTTATTAGGTCTCTACTTTTTAATATCATTTATTTCTTTATTTATTATCCTTTTTGTTACTAGTGGTATACTAGCTTTACCTTTTGCATATCTGCAGTCTATTACATGTTCTTTTTAGCTTACTACATAATATTCTTCCTTTTTCCTAGTAAATATATTTTTTATTGTTGGTATTTTAAATATTTTTTTCTACACTTAAGTCTAACTCTTTTACTTTTATTTTATCAAATATTATTTTTTGATCTGTTCCTTCGTCATTTAAATATTCTTCTTTTGTTATTATTTTTATATCTTCTTCAATTATTTGGTTTATTTGTATATCTTCTTCAGTCATTTAATTCGTCTAATTCACTATTTATTTCATTATCTATTTCATTCTGTGAAATTTCATATATACTGTCTTCACTTTCTAATTCGTAATCTATATAATCTATCTGCATATATTCTGTATTTTCTATTTTTATTTCTGATATTTTTTTTGGGGGGGGGGGGGGTTTAGGTAATTTATAATCTCTAGCTAAATGTTCTAATTTTCCGCAATTATAACAAGTACATTCTTTTATAGATTTCTTTTTCCTATATGGTCTTTTATATTTATATTTTTTTTACATAATATCTTTTTCTTGTTTTTTTATATTTATGTTTTGATTTTTTGTATTTCTTATATTTCTTATGTCTTTTTGTTTTCTTATAATATTTTTTCTTCGCATCCAAATTGAGGTGTTATTTTATCTTTGCAACATGCTAAATTTCTTATTAATGTTTTTTTCATTTTTATTTCTTCTCTATATTTTTCACATAGGTTTCTATACCATTATTGTAAAAATTTTATTTTTGCTCCTAGAGTATCTACTATTTTTTGCTTCATCCCAACTTTTTATTATTTTTGAACTAAATGGTTCAGGTAATTTACTAAAATATAATTTTCCTATTTCTTTACTTTTTTCTGTATTATATGCTCCTTTATAATAATATCTTTAAATGCGCAAGTATATTCATCTATGTAGCACATATTATATATTGCTAATTTTAATATTAAATTTCTATTTGTATCTTTCTCTTCATTTTGTTCTTCTTCTGTTGTTGTCATGCTACTAAATTCGTCTTTTATAACTGTTTCATATTTTTTTAATAATTCTATAGGTGTTAATTTAGTTGTAGTTGTTGATGATGTTCCTTATGTAGGTTTGTCAGTTCTTAATACCCTTTTACTATTTTCAGTTAGATTTAAAAACCATAATTTCACTGTTCCTATTAGTGTTCTTTCTATATATTCTGGTGCATCTGTTCTATTTATGTTATTATCTAATAATTGTTTTGTCATATATCCTATCCATAATTTATTGTTTTTCTGTATTTATTATACAATCTAAGTCTAAAAAGTTATATTTTTTATTAATTATTTGTTTTGGTGTCCATTTGTCATATTCATTCTTTAGATTATATCTTTTAAACTTATTCTTATAATATGTAGGGTTTCTTATTTCTGATGTTCTAGGTATTATATTTTCATCTTCTTTTTTATCAAGAGTGTTTATTTCCGTGTTTATATTTTCTAAATTTTCTTCATTAATTACTTCTTGTGTTTCATTGATTTCTAAATTTTTTGTATTTGTTAAGATTTCTGTATATGTTTCACTATCTTTCGAATCATAATTAACTGTTTCTTCAACATCTATTGTATTAATTTCTAATTCCTTGGTTTCTATTTCTTTATTGTTTATTTCTAATTTTGTTTTAAATTGATTTATCTCATTTAATAATTTTTGTTCTTTATCTTTTTCTTCTTTTTCTTTTTTTCTTTTTTCATACAGATCTTTTAGCATTTGTAGTTCTTTTTCTAATTCAGCAATCCTACTATTTTTAGTTTTTTCTATTTTTCATATTTCTTCTGTAGCTTGTTGTTTTATTTTTTATATTTCCTTTTTTTCTATCTATTTCTTCATTTTCTTTTTCTATTCTCACCATAGCTATCAATTTATCTTCTAATTTTAATTCCTTTTTTTCTAACATTAAATATAAATGTTCACCTATTTTTTATACCTTCTTCCTAGATTAGAAAATACTATTTTTATTTTTAATCCTTCATGATTTTCATATATTTTTTCATCTATTATAAATTCTTCTTTATTCATTTTTTATTTAGTTGTTAATAGATCATGTTGGTATGTATATTCTAGACTATCTATTGTTGATTCTAAATTTGATATTTCTTCTTTTTGTGTATTTATTGAGTTTTTACCAACTCCGACAATTATATTATACTGTAGTCTTTCTATCCTTATTTTTAATTATTTATATTTTTCAGATATTATTTGTTTTAATTCTTTATATTTTTGTACGTTATTCATTTAAATAATATTTTGGGGAATATCTAAATCTACTTTTGATACCAATTGTAGGGGAATATCTAAATCTAGTTTTGATACCAATAGATTTAAACTTCTAAAATACGTTTTTCCTTTTTATCTCTGGATTTTAATTGACCTTACAATTAATGTTTTAAAAAAATGATACACATAAACATTTTCATTTTTATTCTAATTTGGATAAATAGTGACTACTCGTAATAAATAATAATAATAATAATAATAATAAAAAAAATATTTCTTATAAAACAAAAGTGATGATTACTCCATCGAGCCTAAAACCTCAATCCCAATTAATTCATTTTGTTCTTTTCCGTTTATAGTAAAAAGAATTAATCAAACAGCCACTCAATATTTTCATGTTTTTGACTAAATAAATGAAGAATATCAAATAAATTAAAACAAAATCCATAATTAAAACTACTACAAAGTTAAATATAGCATGAACTCACTGAAACAATACACATGTTTATTAGGGATTTGGCTCTAAGACAAAAATATGCAACTTAAATTAAAGAGTATGACTTTGAAATTATAACATTAAAACAAGAATTGTAGATATACTTAGTTAAATCCTATTTGCATTAACCTCGGGTTCAAATATATAAAATAGAATGGCAGGATCAATTAGAATCCAATTTCCATAATGTTTCATATCTTTAGTAGTCACGATAATCAAACCAAAGTGCACCCTTTTCTTTATTAAGTTCAAATCTTAATTCACTGTAATTAGACACGCTACTTCTTTTAATATCTTCAAATAATCTTTTGACTTAACACAGGACATATACTTATTCATTATATTTCGTTGGCGTTAACTTTGTCTAAACAAATAGTAAGAAAATATTAAACACTCTTTAACAGATAATCTATCAATGTACAAAACTCTCACATATAAAAAAAGAATTGTAACAAAATTAAAACAATAAAGAAAAAGATGGAGCTCACATAAACTATCAACCTTTCATACTAAATAATGCATGATGCCATTTAAATAATTTTTTTCATGTTTTGATTCATAATAGACCACGTAAAAATAGGAATGTATGGTTGAATAAGAACCTGTGTGAATTACACTGAGTAATAAACAAAGAAATCCGTCACCGGAAACTTCAAGCAAAACTTTGAAACTCGAACTCAACTCTTTCCCTCCCTTATTTTCTTCTATGTTCTTGCCTTTTTTTTTTTAACTCTGTGTTTTTTTTTTCTTTCTGTGTTCTAATGTTTTTCTGGCAAAATCTGATAGATAGACAGTGTTAAAATCTGGGAGTTAGAGAGTCCTTAAATACAGGGAAATATGGGGGAATAGTTGAGAAAAATTGAATATCAGATAGAGTGGGGTAGTTGGGTAGTTTTAGGATAGGGATTTTTTTTTATTTCTTATTTTTCAATAATAAATTAAAATAAATAATAAAAATAAAATACTATTAATTAATTAATTTTTGTATTTTAAGGAACTATAATAAAAGTTTATAAATAATCTAAAAATATATATAATTAAGATAATAATAAAACTAGTAGCTTATTTATTAAAAGTGAAATATATTTTTGAATTTTTCATATCATTTTAAACACAAAAATAAAATAAAATATTCAAAATATAACTTTAATTAGTTATTTATCTAAAATGTATTAAAAATGAAATAAGAGTTAAAATAATATCGAACCAAATATATATATTTAATATCGAAATATATATATATATTAAACTCGAGGAGGGTCAAAATCACGTGTCTACATTTTGCCCTTCTTTGTTCGAAATCTCAAAGAGTTTTCATACAAAGAAGTAGACGAAGAGATGATTGTTTGACCCTTCGATTATTCAAAAAGTGAAGATAAAATAAAATAAAAGATATGATCGAGTCCTGATTTTGGACTTCCTACCTATCCCGGGTTATAAGGGAATCAGGTCATGAGTAGTTCAAAGGAAATATGGCGAGAGAATCAGTTAAACGTCGAGTGAGATTCCGTCGAGTTTTCAGTTAACGACTTTTGCCTTTTACATTCAAATGACTAACAAAAATCAAAAATGAAAAATACAAGTAAAAATTGCAATCTCTAGAATTTTGATTCGAATCTTCATGACTTGAACTTGAAAATTCACCCTATTTTTCTGGCGGGCTCCTAAATTACTTTTTCTTCACCCTGTTCTTCAGGTGGGCTCCTGGACTTCCTTTTTCTTCTCCCTGTTCTTCAGGCAGACTTCCGGACTTACTTTTTCTTCACCATGTTATTCAGGCGGGCTCCTGGACTTACTTTTCTTCACCTTGTTCTTCAGGCGGGTTCTTGGACTTACTTTTCCTTCACCCTGTTCTTCAGGCGAACTCCTGAAATCACATCAAAACTAAAAAAATAATTATCCCAAACAAAGATTATTATAAAGAGATGTTTCATTTCCAAAAAAAGTAAAGTTCCAAACAACAGGAATTAAATTTTTGCCCCAGTTTATCGTCAGAGAACTTTTGTGAAAGTCACATCATAACTACTTGAAAAACCCAAACAAAGAAATGCATCTTCTATAGGTTAATTGGAATGATTCGACTAGAAAGTGCATTTTCTAGAAGTCAAAGGGAATGACTTGACTAGAAAGTACATTTTCTAAGAATCAAGGGATTGACTCGACTAAGAGGTACATCTTATAGGAATCAAGGAGAATGACTCAACTAAAAGGTACGTCTCATTGGAATCAAGGGGAATGACTCAACTAAAAGGTACGTATCATAGGAATCATGGGTAATGACTCAACTAAAAGGTACGTCTTATAGGAATTAAGGGGAATGACTCTACTAAAAGGTACGTCTTAAAGGAATCAAAGGGAATGACTCAACTAAAAGGTACATTTTCTAGGAATCAAGGGGAATGACTCGACTAAAAGGTACGTCTTATATGAATCAAGGAAAATGACTCGACTAAAAGGTACGTCTTATAGGAATCAAGGGAAATGACTTGAATAAATGTTACGTCTTATAGGAATCAAGGGGAATGACTCAATTAAAGGTACGTCTTATAGGAATCAAGGGGATGACTTGACTAAAAGGTATATCTTATAGGAATCAAGGGGAATGACTCAATTAAAGGTAAGTCTTATAGGAATCAAGGGGATGACTCGACTAAAAGGTACGTCTTATAGGAATCAAGGGGAATGGTTCAACTAAAAGGTACGTCTTATAGGAATCAAAGAGTATGACTCAACTAAAAGGTACATCTTCTAGGAATTAAGGTATAATTTAAGAAGTATATCACCTAGCAATTGAAAAATAAAATATCTGGACAAAGAAGTATGTCTCTGAGGGATATAGGATGATGAATTTTTACCATAATTTGATTATCAAACCTGTGTAGCAACATTTCTTTCTGCATTTATGGAAATGAGGCATTGCATCCCTTGATATTTATGCTCTGAAATCCTTGCTTTGAAGGTAATATATTTTAAAGGTAATTTGATTATCAAACCTGTGCAGCAACATTGCTTCCTGTATTTGTGGAAATGAGGCATTGCAACCCTTGATATTTATGCTCTGAAGTCCTTGCTTTAATGGTAATATGTTTCCTATTTCATCAAAGGAAACTTGTGATTTTAAAACATGGTGGTTGGTTTGTGGCTTTAGCTTTTACGGTGATCGCTCTTGCCCTCATCACATTTAACCTTGCTTCCAATCATTAGCATGTCATTGACTTGCTGCTTCATTAACCCAAAATCAGATTATTAAGAGTGACTCTAAAACAAACACAATATCTATGCTTTTCCATGTTTCTCAGATAAACCCCTTTGAATCTTGATATTTTCATGAGTTTCCAGACTCGTGTGTTGACAAAACTTTCCACATGCCTTATTTCGGCTCACAATCATGTCTCTTTCATGTGTTGGCTTTTATTATGCTTTGTGCAATTGAAGAAGATGGTAGCCAGTTTTGAAATCTTTTTTCACTTGTTATGACACGGACTCGATTCAAAGACATGAGAAAAATGACAATGATGATTTTTTTTGAATAACTGACTCAAGAAAACAAAGATATAAAGAAGAAATAAAATAAAAATGAATGTCACCATTTGAAACAAAGAAACAAAAAATTCATCTAAAATGATAGTCAACTCTAATAAGTATGCCATGCATTTTTGGATTTAGCTGCCTGATCTTTTCATCCAAACTTTCCACCAATTGTTGTCAAGTTAATGGCCTTGAAACTGAGTTGTTCCTTAAGTCAGTTGCACTTATAGATCCCATTCATCTAGGGACATCTTGAAGGATTTTCTCCAACAAGCCTTTCTGATTTTTTTATTTTTTGACTCACAGTCGCCTTATGGTGCCCATAAGGATTTTCACCAATGGGACTCTCTTATCCTCATTTTTTCAACTCATAATCGTCTTACAGTGTCCGTGAGAGTTTTCACCAATAAGACTCTCTTATTTCATTTCTCTCAACTCACCATCGTGTTACGATACCCGTAAGAATTTTCACCAATCAGACTCTCTCATTTTCATTTTTTTTCAATCATTCATTTCATTTTTTTTTTTGTAAAAATAATGCCCAACATATGAAACATCATGCACCCATGATATGTTTAGCCTTGACATTCTCAAAGATTGATCTGAAGGTCATTCTTTGGTTGTAACTTGGCTTTTGGAAAGAGTTAGAAAAAAAGGGCGACATGAGGCTAAAAAATTTACATAACATTGGGTAGAGCGTACAATTTTCAGAATCGACTCTTTTAAGAAAATAAACTTTTGCCCCAGTTTCATTTTATTCTAGGTAATTTGAATTTTCTTTTGGTTGGATCGAACCCCAGAGTAGGGTTGCCTACTTATCTTGTCTTAGCAAGAATCAGGTCAAACGTAGTTCAGACATCTTATTCTTTTTGTCGATTTTTTCTCTAACCTTGGATCTTTTTTTTTTCTTTTTTTCTTGGATTTTCTCTATTTTTAGAGAGAGAGACACACAGAGATTTTTTTTTGCTGACTCTATTTCTTTTTGGCACTTCTTCTGACTATATCTCTCTTTCTTGACACTTTTATTTTCCTTTTTTTTCTTTTTTTTATTATTTTTTTTCAGACTCTATTTTGATTCCAAAAAGGGTGTATGAAAGAAAATAAAATTAAAGGTCAAAGGGGGTAACAAAGGATGACACAACATTTGGATAGCAGAATGAAATACCTTCGTCATATCAATCATTAAAAACGCAAGTACTTAACATGCAGTATGAGAGTGAACATAAAAATCATACATATATTTTCAACATCAATTTTAACTGAGCACATATATCACTGCTTCTCATGCACATGAAACATAAAGTTCTACATGTGTTGTACTTTTCTCACAATAGAGGACTCATGCCTTTATTTTATTGAGCTAACTTTCTTTTGCTTCTCTTGACTGTGGAAACTATATATCCTTTGATTGATCTCATTCAAAATATTTGAGATGGACCTTCTCATTGAAGACCAAATTATTTTTATTCACAAAGTGACTGTCTCAATATATTCAAGTGAGGATGTAACTATGTCCTCAAACACCTCAACACCTTACTTATTTTCTCATATGCTCTCTTTTTTCTAACTTTAGCTCTTTGATTCAATATTTCATGATTAAGCTGGATTTTAAGATCGGCTGAAAATTTTGCAGGCATATCATAACACTAGAATCAACATAAAATGTATTGTGTAAAGAAGACAAACAAACTACTTAAAACTAAGACAAAACAACAAGGACACCATATTTCTTTAAAAGAAAATATAGAAGGGTTTAAACAAAAACAACAGACAGACAAAGCAAGATAGGTATCGAACTATAATCCTAAAATAATTAAAAAAAAAACAGAAAGAAAAACAAAACAAACTACCAACAATCCTTCCAAGTAAGAAAATGAATGGCTTTCCAATTATTGAGCTTAACATCTTAGCCACTAGTTTGCATATCAATATGACTAGAGCTTCCACTACTGTCCAACATATTTTCTTCAACAAATAAATTCTGGATCCCCATGCTTAACTCATTGTTTCCCACGTATTATGCATTACCGTGTGTTGATAAAGGATTCTGTGTTTCGCTCGTAGTGTTAATGTTTTCCACTATAATTAATTTTTCTTGAATCATCCTTTATATTTCTCTTTTTAAAGCACGACAATCCTCAATACTGTGACCATGAATATCAGAATGATATGCACATCGTACATGAGGATCAAAATTTCTTAAATGTGGATCAGGAGTACACTCAGGGAGAGGAAACATTATGCCCAACTTTCTCAATCTCTGGAATAAACTGGTATACGACTCCTCAATTGGTGTAAAATTATTCTTTGACTTTCTCCTCTTTGAAAACTCTATCCTCGATTGAAACTTGGACTTAAAAGTTCCTTGATAAATATGTGGGGGTCGAGGATGATGTTGAAAAATTGATGCATGCCACTGGGGATAATAAAATGGATGAGCATACAACTGTGTATTGTTCAAAGGATACTTAGGAAGTAGAATAAAATATCTTGAATTTTGCAAAGAGGAACCTTGTTGTAGATGAGAACATGGATTTGATGTGCAAGATCGGAATTGAGACTGACAATATTACTAAGTTGAACCTCCTGAGCTCTGATTGCCCCTATAACAACAATAGATACATTTTTTTTTCTTCCCTTCAGTCCCTCTCAACTGATGGCAATATCGTCCCAAGTGTTTTATAGAATCTTTGTACTCATCATGTTCCTCAAATTTTGATATCTCAAGGCTTGAAGGAAGGTTAACACTTGAAGACATGCCCCTATTTTTATATGCAACATCTTTATAATTCGCAATTTCCTAAGAATTTTTTATAGCCTTTTTTGTGCTTTTCATTTTCCTAGCCATTTTCTTTTGCTCTTCTGTCATGTCAGACTTTATAGTAATAAATTTTGGTGGTCCAATTAACATAAATGTGGGGTCAGGAGTATAATAGTGATCATCAAGAGTGTTGAACATCGACTCACTAGCAGATTGGGGAAGTACAATTATCGGGCAAAAATCCAAGGTAGAAGCCTCAGTAAAGGGCAGAGACTATAGGTGATGGCAACATTGGGATGCTTTTGGCTTGGAGTAGATTCTGAGGCACGTTGTGGCGTATAACCAACAGCAGAAAATTGACCTTGCAATTTTGGTGAAAAACTCAAGGTATTTGTAGGGTCAATAGTGGAAAATGGAGGAGGAAGCAGCCCACTTGCCTAAGCTCAATACATTTCCATCATTTGTTACCTCAAAATCATAATCTCTTATTTTAAAATCTCATTTTTCTGACTCCTTGTCTGATCCATGATGTCACTCTCTATATTCTTGCTGGACATTACTCTCCTCCCTAGACTTGATGTAATATGGAGGACAAGACAAAATGCCACAAACCAATCACCTTAAACTAACTATTAAGAAATAATAAAGGCGTTAGAATGCAACACTTTTTTAAAAACTCTTTTCTTTTATCTGTTTTTTTTAGAAAAGATCACCGAACCCTAGAAGGGCACCTACGTAACTCATTAAGATAAAAATCAGCTGTGCGTAGTTCTTGAAACTGGATATATGAAGAAACACATTTTTCTTTTTATTATTATTATTATTATTATTATTATTATTTTAAATATGAGAAACAATTTATTTTATTTTATTATTGAATTTATTAATTAATATTTTTGAATTCTGAATTTTTTTCTCTTTTTTTAGAAGGAAAGACAACCAAATTTTTAAGATCACTGAATCCATTGAGGACTACCTACGTATCTCATTAAGATGAGAATCAGGTGTGCTTAGTTCTTGAAATATATGTTGTACAAAACTAAGCCTCAAGACCCCTAAAGGTTCAAGGTCGTATCTTGAGAAGGACTTCCTACGTATCCTGCTAAAGAGTGAGAATTAGACCCTCGTAGTTCATAAAGACCATGCAAATTATGTTATTATACATTTAAAATTTTTCTTTTAAAAAAAAAAATTTCTTTGAAAAATGATTCACTAAATATAATCTCTTACATTTCAAAGTTGCCTAAAAGCCGGTCAACAATCAAATAGCCTTCTAAACAAATGTCAAAGAGCACGTAAGATGCACATGTTGGTCATTATAAAGTGGGTCACCTGTCCTAGACAGACCCGACCACTATGCCGAGTCCTACTAAGTTAAATGCATATGATCCAAATAAAGCAAAACCTAATAGGGATAACCCGATTCTGAGTTTTCAGTTCTTCTAAGTTCAAGCCTAATAGGGATAGGTGTCTAGACTGGCTTACTCGAGTGGACACTTGAGTCGGGGTGGGACAACTTGTTCGGTAGCAGTGTTACTCCGCCTTTATTGCCGATCTGAACCCCACCTAACATGTGTGACCATAATCCTTCACTAGGTTCCTCAACACTTCGGCTATCTCAAAAAGAAAGCAGGATGTATACGCTGCATTCCTTCTATCCTATTTCAGAGACTCAGAAGGGGTGCGCAACAGAAGACAGTTTATAAATATAGTTCAACAATATCAAAACAGTAAATGAGCGACAAGTAGCACATAAGGCCAACAAACACAATATCAAAATAATTTAAGAAAGTAAAGTCAAAACCAAAAACTCGAATTCTGATTAATTCTCCTTCAGAGTCGCCAGAGATGTCACACCCCTTTTTCACTTGTGACATCGAGTTGACGGGTTTTTTTAATTAAAGTAATGGTATTGAATAAGGATTAATTTAATTACAGAGTCTCCACTTGAAATTGAGTTATGGTGTTCCAAGTCACCTTTTTGAATCCCTACTAAAAAGGAAATGACTCTTATTTGGTCTGCAAAAATAGAAGATCGAGTAAGGAATTCTGTTAACTAAGGGAAAGGTGTGAGGCACCCCTCGAGTCCTGTGGTTCTAGCACGGTCGCTTTCATTGAATTATCTTGACTTAAACTATTTTGATAAATTATGTTAAGGCCTAAATTTGCTCATTTTTAATATACTGATAAACTAAAAGATGAAAGCAAACTGAAATTGTAACTAAAATCAAACAAAATAGATTTAAACCTCTAAAATACGTTTTTCCTTTTTATCTTTGGATTTTAATTGACCTTACAATTAGTGTTTTAAAAAAAAATGACACACATAAACATTTTCATTTTTATTCTAATTTGGATAAATAGTGGCTACTCATAATAAATAATAAAAAATTCATTTCTAATAAAACAAAATGATGATTACTCCATCAAGCCTAAAACCTCAATCCCAATTAATTCATTTTGTTCTTTTTCGTTTATCGTAAAAAAAATTAATCAAACAACCACTCAATATTTTCAGGTTTATCACTAAATAAATGAAGAATATCAAATAAATTGAAACAAAGTCCAGAATTAAAACTACTACAAAGTTAAATATAGCATTAACTCACTGAAACAATACACATGTTTATTAAGGATTTGGCTCTAAGACAAAATGTTAATACATGCAACTTAAATTAAAGAGTATGACTTTGAAATTATTAACATTAAAACAAGAATTGTAGATATACTTAGTTAAATCCTATTTGCATTAACCTTGGGTTCAAATATATAAAATAGAATGGCAAGATCAATTATAATCCAATTTCCATAATGTTTCATATCTTTAGTGGTCATGATAAACAAATCAAAGTGCACCCTTTTCTTTATTAAGTCCAAATCCTAATTCACTGTAATTAGATACACTACTTTTAATATCTTCAAATATTCTTTTGACTTAACACAGGACATATACTTATTCATTATATTTAGCTGGCGTTAACTTTGTCAAAACAAATAGTAAGACATTATTAAACACTCTTTAATAGATAATCCGTCAATGTACAAAACTCTCACATATCAAAAAAAAAAATTGTAACAAAATTAAAACAATAAAGGAAAAGATGGACCTCACTTAAACTATCAACCTTGCATACAAAATAATGCATGATACCATTTAAATAATTTTCTTCCATTCATAATAGAACACATAAAAATAGGAATATAGAATTGAATAAGAACCTGTGTGAATTACACAGAGTAATAAACAAAGAAATCCATCACCAGAAACTTCAAACAAAACTTTGAAACTCGAACTCAACTCTTTCCCTCCCTTATTTTCTTCTCTGTTCTTGTTTTTTGTTTCTCTTTTTTTTCTGACTCTGTGTTTTTTTTATTTGTATTCTGATGATTTTCTGTCAAAGTCTGATAGATAGATAATGTTAATGTACGTATAAAATTTGGTAGTTGGGGAGTCCTTAAATACAGGGAAATATAGGAGAAACAGTTGAGAAAAATTGAATATCAGATAGGGTGGGGTAGTTGGGTAGTTTTAGGATAGGGATTCTTTTTTTTTATTTCTTATTTTTCAATAATGAATTAAAATAAATAATAAAAATAAAATACTATTAATTAATTAGTTTTTATTTTTTAAGAAACTACAATAGATGTTTATAAATAATCTAAAAATAAATATAATTAAGATAATAATAAAACTAGGAGATTTTTTATTAAAAATGAAATATATTTTTGAATTTTTCATATCATTTTAAACACAAAAATAAAATAAAAATATTCAAAATGTAACATTAATTATTTATTTATTTAACTAAAAATGTATTAAAAAGTAAATAAGAGTTAAAATAATATCAGACCAAATATAAATATTTAAAACCAATATATATATATATATATTAAACTCGGGGAGGGTCAAAATCACGTATCTACATCAATGTGCAATCTGAGAACTGAGCATCCGAACCTATGATATGATACATCATAGCTCAAAAAATGAGAATGCGACCAGTACTTTGAATGTACTGGTATGCTAAATGAGGTAGGATGCTATGCATAGTTTCATGAACAGGAGTAATAACTGACTGAATGAATAGCATGATGTACTAAATAGAATGCATGAAATCTGTAAATACTAAGAATGCATGACCAAACATAAAACATGTTTAGAATATAATCTGTAAACTAAAATATTAAGTATTGATACATGAATAACTGATATCTGCATGCTATGAACAAGCAAAAACTAAAACTGTATTACTGAGCTGATGACTGGACTGAGACTATGGGAACTATCGTCTAACTGACATGCCCCAGTGAGTAATTTGGGGTTCAATCTTTGACCTCAGTTGAAAGGGTGTCAATACCGTGACACGGGTACTAACATTGGCTGTGTGGATCCACTATACTAATATGTTCTCCCGAATAACTAAGGGTGTCAAGCCTAAACTTACGGGTGACCCCTGGGAGGTAGTCAAGCCTGAACAGACGGGTGAATCCTCAAATCCTATGCTGGCTACATAGTTCTAGAGTATAGGGACTGCTACTAACGACTCTGCCTATCTTACGGGGAAACCACCATCCCTGCACTCGCTCAGTGCTAAATCCTACTGCAAACTGAACTAACTCGACATACTGAACTGTTCTAAGTTTAATTGATCATGATAACTGACTGAACTGATGCTGCTCATAACATGTCTGAAACTATTTCAAAGATACTGAGGCTAAGTCTTTGGGTATTCATAACCCCCAGGACTTGATAGCAATAATGGCAACATAGTAGTAAAACTTTAGGGACATAATATGAAAACATTTATTCAAAATTCATTCTTGTAGACATTTCATCAAACACTTGATATGCATATTGTAAGCTAAGCATGAGAATAGTTTAAAGCTTGTAGAAATAGCATGAATTCAACATCAACATTACTAATTATCATTTAAATCAGCAAATAACATTATTCAAACGTGTGGGGTTTAATAACAACAATACTTCAATGTAAAAATTGTATAGAATCAAGATTCATGGGAATTCATGGTTAAAAATCATAATAAATTGTATAAGATCACAACTTTGAATTTAAAATTAGATACTTGGACTTCATGGGTGAAAGGGACCTATGGATGAACATTTAACATACCTGGGTTGATGAATTTGTAAGAGTTCTTGGGGTTTTCCTTGAGATTTGATCTTGAATCTTGAAGGCTAGGGTCTTGTTCTTGAGAGATGATTAGTTTATTGGAGAGAAATTATGAGTAATGGGGCACATAATGCCCCTTTAGGCTTGTAATTATGTGATTTGGACGAATTTGGGGCCATGGGAAAAGACCAAATGGTCCCTGGAATTTAAATTGCGAAACTGAAAATCCTAATTTTTAGCTCCGACGTGATGCAGTGCTTATTGTGTCGAGCCACTAAAAAGGTACAATCCCTATTTTGTCCAACGGCACAACGTGGTACTATCGCATTGCGCCACTGAAAAAGGATAATTCCGAACTGGCACCTTAGCGCAATGCAGTGCTATCGTGGTGACCCACTGAACGCGAATTTCACCCTTAGCGTGATGCGGCATTATTGCAGTGATCAACTTGAAAATGATGAATATGTTTTTGCCCATCACCGCAATGTGGCCTTATCGCATTGGGCTATTGTTATCACTAAAAGTGCCATAACTTCTAACCCGTGTATCGGATTTGGACAAAATTGATATCGTTGGAAAGCTAATTCAATTTCCTAAAGTTTGGTGGGTATTGAGATGGTAAATTCTTAGTATAGAAAAATATATGCTTATTTGAAGTTGACTAAAGAAATATTTTTCACAAAAATTCAATCGATAAGAAATATTTTGATCCGTCTAATAGCTGGGAGTTATTTGAGGCCTTAATATACATCAAACTCATTCATAAAAATACAAAAGAACTATAGTGTACTTTGCATGAGCTTGGAACATGTCTCTAACATAGGTTTGGATTTTGTGGTATTACAATATCTTCTCTTTGGGAACATTCGTCCTCGAATAAGATTGGTTAAGCTGAAAGCACTGAGTAACTAAGATTATATGCTGAATATATGTGATGAAAACCTGATTACATGACTGAGTATGAAACATGACTGAACTGATTCTGTGAATGCATGATTGACATGAGAATGATATGCAGCTGAAACTGAGCATGGAAAAGAAAAATTCTAAGAAAATTGTTACCTTAAGCTGAATTTGAGTTTGCGGAGAAAAGATGAGGGTACTTGGTCTGCATATCTGCTTCTGCTTCCTAAGTGAATCCCTCAATAGACTGATTCTGCCAAAGAACCTTGACTAAGGAATCTTCTTTGTTCCTTAGTCTACGAATTTGTCGATTAAGGATCTCGACTGTAATTTCATCGTAAGAAAGGCCGCTCTGAACATCTATGCTTTCTAAAGGAACAACTACATCTGGGTCACCAATACACTTCTTTAACAAGGAGATATGGAATACTGGGTGCAGTGATGCTAAGTCTGCAGGCAATTCAAGCTTATAAGCTACCTTTCCAAAAAAGCTCAAAATTCTATAAGGGCTAATATATCGGGGACTAAGCTTCCCCTTTTTACCAAATCTCTTTACCCTCTTCATGGAGATATTTTTAGATATACTAAATCTCCAATTTCAAACTCAAGATCCTTTCTCCTCATATCTGCATAAGATTTCTGTCGGCTTTGGGCTACCTTAATCCTTTTCCAAATTAGCTGAACTTTCTCCAAAGCATCGAACACTAAATCAGGTCCTATCAAAGTGGTTTCACCAATCTCAAAACAACCAATCAGAGATCAACATCTCCTTTCATATAGAGTATCAAATAGAGCCATCTGAATACTCGAATGATAGCTGTTATTATATGCAAATTGGATCAAAGGTAAGTGGTTATCCCAATTGCCCTTAAAGTTACAGCACAAGCTCTCAACATGTTCTCTAGGGCCTGAATGGTCGGTCCTCTCTGCCTGACCATCTGTTAGAGGGTGAAAGGTCATACTGAGGTGATCTTAGGTACCAAGACCATTATGAAAAGATTTCCAAAAGTGAGAGGTGAACTGAGTACCTCTGTCTGAAATGATAGACAATAAAATACCGTGCAACCTAAGCTACTCTCTAATATAGAGCTTGGAAGAGTCCTCGACTGAATAAAGTGTATGGACTAGCAAGAAATAGGCTAATTTGGTCATCCTATCCATAATGACCCAAATCTAATCATGTTGCTGATGAGTACGAGGCAAACTTGTCACAAAATCTAAGTTTACTCCCTCCCACTTCCAAGTGGGAATACTGAACTCCTGCATAGATCCACTAGGCTTCTGATGCACAATCTTAATTTGTCTACAAGTGGAGCACTTAGCTACAAACTCTGTAATACCTCTCTTCATCCCACTTCACCAATAGATTTCCCGTAGATCATGGTACATCTTTGTGGCCCCTGAATGAATCGAGTAACACGCACCATACATTTCTGCAAGAATTCACTGTCTCAACTCATCAACACATGACATATATAGTATACCCTGGGAACACAACATACCATCCTCCTTGGGAGAAAACCTCTGCTTTCAGATATCTGACTGACTCCTCCAGCTTCACCAGACTAGGATCCCTATCTTGATTTTCCTTCACTTCGGCAACCAAAGAAGATTTTGAACTATTTTGAACCCAAATACTACCCTCAATAGAATCAACCAAATGGACACCTAACCTAGAAAGATGATGAAATTCCTGAACTAACTTTTTCTTGTCAGCCTCAGCATGAGTAACACTACCCATAGACAATCTACTTAGGGCATTTTCCACTACATTGGCCTTGTTCGGATGATACAAAACACTCATATCATAATCTTTCAACAATTCTAACCATCTCCTCTTACACAGATTCAAATCATTCTGCAAAAATACATACTGCAAGCTTATGTGATCTGTGAACACATCAACATTCACCCTATACAAATAGTGCCTCTAAATTTTCAAGACAAAAACAACAACTACTAACTTAAGATTATGGTCAGGGTAATTCTTTTTATAGGGCTTAATTTGTTTAAAGGCATAGGCCATAACTTTAAATCTCTGTATCAAAACACACCCCACACCAACTCTAGAAGAATCATAGTACATAACAAACCCGTCTGAACTATTTGGAAGAGTCAAAAGTAGGGTTGTAGTGAGTCGAGTCTTCAACTCCTGAAAACTCTTCTCATAAGAATCTGACCACTGAAACTTAACTTTATTCTGAGTCAATTTGTACATGGGGGATGGAATAGATGATAACCCTTTAACAAACCACTGATAATAGCCAGCCAAACCCAAAAAACTCCTAATATCTGACAAAGAGAGGGGTCTAGGCCAGTTTTTCCCCACTTCAGTCTTTTAAGGATCAACTCTAATTCCATAACCGGAAATAATATGGCTAACAAAATCTACTAATCTTTGCCAAAATTTGCACTTACTGAATTTAGCAAAAAACTAGTGGGCTCTAAGAGTCTGCAATACTATTCTGAGGTTGTTTGCATGATTATTTTTGTTACGAGAATAGACAAGAATATCATCAATGAAGACTATGAAGAACATGTCTAAGTACTGCTTGAACACTCGGTTCATCAAGTCCATGAAGGCTGCTGGGGCATTTGTGAGTCCAAAGGATGTGACTAAAAACTCGAAGTGACCATACCAGGTTTTGAAAGCTATTTTTAGAATGTTACATTCTCTGACTCTGAGCTGATGATAGCTAGATCTGAGGTCTATCTTAGAAAAATAACTGGCACCCTGAAGTTGGTCGAACAAATCATCGATTCTGGAAAGTGAGTATTTTTTCTTGATTGTGAGTTTGTTCAACTGATGGTATTCAATACACATTCTAAAATAATTATCTTTCTTACGCATGAATAGAACTGGTGCACCCCACGGGGAAATGCTGGGCCTAATAAATCCCTTATCTAGGAGATCTTTCAACTGTTCTTTCAACTCTTTGAGTTTGGCTGGAGCTATTTTGTATGGCAGAATAGAGATAGGCTGGGTATTAAGAAAAATGTTTATTCCAAAGTCAATTTCCATTTCGGGAGAAACTCTGGGAAAATATTCAGGGAATACATCTGGAAATTTCCTCACTACTGAAACTGACTCAAAATTTAGAGTCTCGAAATTAGAGTCTTTGACTCAGACAAGATGATAAATACACCCTTTCGATATCATTTTCCTTGCTCTAAGGTATGAAACAAGCTGAGCCCTAAGTGTTGTAGTACTACCCCTCTATTCCAGGACTGGTTCATTTGGAAACTGAAAATGAACTACTCTGTTTCTATAATCCACTAAAGTATAACAGGAATAAAGCCAATCCATGTCAAGAATGATGTCAAATTCCATCATCTCTAATTCTACAAGGTCAACTAAGGTGATTTTTTGAGACACTGTAACCAGAAAATTCTTGTATACCCGTCGGGCTACAATAGAGTCAACTACTGGAGTAGACACTGAAAAGGGTTCTGCTAAAATCTCATGACTGACACCGAAATCAATAGCTAAATAAGGGGTTGCAAAATATAGAGATGCTCCAGGGTGTACTAAAGCATAAATATGTAAATAAAAGACTTGCAACGTACCAATAACTACGTCAGAAGAACTTTTTTGATTTTATCAGGACTGAAATGCATAAAGCCTGTTCTAATGTTGACCACTAGTAGCACTGGAAGCAGGTTCGCCAATTTAAGTATAAGAGACTTCGCATTGTCTGTGATTAGGTATTGAGTGGTGAGTCCAAGAGGGCTACCACATATGCTGAAGGTGTTTTAGGTTTTGATAGCCGTATTTGTGTTTCGAGCATTGATGACTTGATTCATTCAATTTTGATAGTCATATTTGTGTATTGAAGCTTTATTTTTTGTATTTATACTCATGTTCACCATTTAGAGCTTTCATATAGCTGCCTAAAGTCATTTACGACTTGTTGGAACTGACAGTTCGGTTATTGGGCAATTCATTTAGTTTATAGAGCCAATTCCCTATTTTAAAGTATTTGCTGGTTCAAATCGAGCAAAGAATTCAATCAAACAGCCTTGTATACCATTTCTAACTATTTCTACAGCTTTAAAATGTTGATTTTAGGCTAGGTGGACCCTTGGTTTGGGTCCTAAGGCTTTTGGAATCATTTTGGACTATTAACCAAAATTTAAGAAAAATGGCACATGGATGTGGGACCTACTTTTTATCAAAACTACCTCAGATGGAAATTTTAACTATGCCATTGAGTTTGGAGTGTTAAATTTGATGGGGTAGCATAGTTTGTTTGTGTATATGGGATCTTGATGAATCCAAGAGGTTGGCGGGGACTTAGAAAAATTCCAAGTCTCAGTTGGTGCTGTTGCATCGCTTAAGCGCCCATGAGATCTCTTAAGTGATGCCTTTAAAACATCCTGTCTATAGCTTTAGTGGCCTGGCATCACCCAGCAGCTATCGCTTAAGAAATACCTTTGGTGCTTAAGCGATGGCCGCTTAAACGATTGAAGGTCACTTAAGTGGTAACTGGTTTAACACTAGATGTCACTAAAGTAACACTATGTCGCATAAGTGGTAACCACTCACGCAGCCCAATGTCTACTTAAGCAATACTTGTGCACCTAGGAAGGGTGTAAATACACCACTTAGCCCAATTTTCAACATTGCTATCCATTCCTTGGAATATTTAACCCTAAAAAGCATAAGATAATCATTTGTGGGTGATATTGGAGATTTGGTAAAGTTTATTTACATGTTTCTTCTTTGAATTTGTGGTAAGCTTCCATTAATTTCATGGCTAATTCCTCCATCTTTTTCTAAAATTCCTAGAAGCTTGGTGGCTTGATTGTAGTAACATTAGAGCTTGAAATTCACCCATTCTTGAGGGTAAGTATTCCTTGAGCGTAGAGGGACGTTATGTTGGTTTTGATAGTGCAATTATAAAAATGGGCCCCGTATGAGAATTTTACATAATTTTGGATCCGAAGCACAATATTGCAATATGGGTATCACTGCTCTAGCCTTAATGAGTATATTATGATTTTAATAGCATGGCACATTGTGGAAGTTTCTCTAAAGGGGAAATCGATGGTTAAGCGGATTCTTCAAGATTTTATTTGGTATCCAGGTAGGCTAGGTTTACCCTCAGCATAGATTGAGCTATTTTGTAGTATGATTATGATAATATTCTAGATATGAAATGAGATTTAGATGTTGGAGGTATGATTGATAATATTTGAGGTAGTTGGATGTTTAGGCTATCTTGAAATCATAATTTAGGCGTAATTGACTTAGTTTCTCAAGTTTTAGGGAGAATTGCTATCTTAGGGCTAGTTATGGCTTATTTAACATCTAGAAATGAATTTAGATACCGTAGCCTAGTCTAGGGTAGCATTTTCCTAAAAATTAATTTCGGATATTAAAAGTGGGCCTCGCCGGCCCACCTTAGGCCAAGACTTGTGTTAGCTCATGTAGAGTTATTTATACATGTTGTATCCTTATTAGTGACTCTTTTGGGACCTTGAGGATATTGGATACTTAATGAGTATGCTAATTTGATATTTGGAGTTGATGCTAATTTTGTGTAAGATCTAGTGGTCTATTGGTATAGTTTACTTATAAGGTTTATTGGTATGACATATAGTTATGGTCCATTAATATGAGTTCTTATTCAAGTCCAGCAATTGATGATGATATTTATATGAGTTTCGATTCAAGTTCGATAATTAATGATGGTGTTGATACTATGAGTTCCAGTTTGAGTTTGGAAAATGATGTTATGATACTATTGAGGATGATTGTTCTGGTTTGAGTCCAACATTGGGTGTTAATTATGATATGATATGGTTCATGTGGATTTTTTATTATGGCATAATAGTTGGTAATTTATGGTTATTTGGTTATTCACTCTCCTTTGATTGTACCCTCTAAGCTTATGGGGGCATGCATTGAGTTATTTACTTTTCCGCACTTATTGGCTTATGGGGCTCAATTTTGTAGTTATAGTTGTGTGATAATTACGTTACTATTTTGGTTTTAGATATTTATTTATGTACACTAGTGTTGGATCTTATTTCCAGGTCTGCCCCTTTTATCTTGACTTAGCTTGTGTTATCTTATACTTTATCGTATTTATATCATGATTTTGCTTAGTCGATCGATGACGCCTACTGAATACCCATGGTTTTGGTACTCATACTACATTTTTGTACCTTTTTGGTGTAGATCCAAGTGATAGTATCTGCCACTGATTCGACGATCATGCTGAGTTGATTTTGTAGATAGGGTGAGTTCTCAAAGTCAAAGTTTCCCTTTTTCCTTCTATTTATCTATGTCTAGTCTTTTATTTTTGAGATAGATTGTATTTGACTATTCAATACTAATAGTTCAGTTGTAGTAGCGCTTATACCGACATTACTGAGTCTTGAGATTGTTGTTTCTCTTTTAACTATCGTTAGGCTATTATGATTGCTTTGTGCTGTTTTAACTCTTTAAATGTTGATTTCCAGCTTTTAAGCCATTTCCTACAAATTTAGCTCATTGAGTGTAGATCGGGCTACTGTTTGGCTTACCTACTAGCAAGATAAAGTCGGAGTCTTCATGACTTGTAAATCGGGTCATGACAAGTAGTGCATATAAGCACTTCGTAATGTATAGTCTAAGATGTGGTAGTCCAAACAATAGGCTTAAGGATGAAAGTGGGAAATGCTATGGATAAATATCATTTGGTAGGTATTAAAAGGTACAGTCAGGTTAAAGAAAGCTCATGATCCTTTCCTAAACCAAGCATTACCCAGGATTTTGCCTCAATGAATATTTTGGTTGTGTTCTATATCAATAATGCAAATGCAATTGAACTAAATCTAGAAACTTGCCCCACAATGCGCATGAAACAATGAGATTGATTTTATTATTATCATAAAAACATGAAAGGAACATTTTCAAGCGTCATAAAAGTACAATCAAAGGTACTAAAACAATCAATGGTTCAGCATAAATCCAGTCCTCTCTATCAAATCAACTATTTGTGTTGTCCACATGCATGTTCCTTACCGTGTTGGCACCAACCAAGTCAAAGATAATCCTTATTTTTTTTAAATAAAAGGTACCAAATCTGAAGAGGTTTGCCTACATATTTCACTCCAAAGGATGAGAATCAGGTATGCATAGTTGTTGCAGACATGATAATATATATACCCAAAAGTAATTCAAAGGTATAGACAAAAGTAGAGTGGTGCCTCCTAAGCTTGATATTTTTCAGCTTGGAAGTGTCTATTGGTCATTTGCAAAAATTATTGTGGCCTCCCCATTGTCTTATGGGGACTATTTATTCTCATGATCTTCACTAATTTTTTAAGGGATAACGTTAAATTGCCTATCTATTATATGTGAAGACACCTGTTGATGTTTTATGTAAGTGTGGTTCTATGATTGCTTACAAAAATCACTTGTTGTTGTCTTCTCCTAGAATATTTTTAGAGATTACGGGGTTTATTAAATATCTATGGGAATCGTATATTATTGTGACCATCATCAACCATTGGCAAGGATAGCCCTCTTGTAAAGAGACAAGAAATGAGTGAAAGTGAGGAAGTGATAAAAATAGCATAATGGAAGGGTGTAGTCAAAGACTACCCTAATTTATCTTTTTGACTGGATATTGGTGCCTTGTAGAGTCCAAGGGAGAATATCGACTCTAATGAAGTTTAGGAATTGCATCCTGTAAAATCAAAAGAAATATTATTAGAATGTATCTTAGACAAGAGATTCATTAAATAGTAGATCCTTGTGATTCTCCAGCAAGTTCCGAGGGTGATATTGTTTCTTCTGCATCTAAATAAACTTCTTAGTCTATGAAGGGTTTTTGTACTTCTACGAACTTTTATAATTCAAATCTCTTCATATACACAATGCTCCTATAAAAAGAAAAAGCTCAGCTTTAATAGAAAACTGCGTTCAAAGAAAAATTCTTAGTTTGAGAGACTAATTGTGTTGGCTTTGCCTTTCTGTCTTTTTGCTACTTTCAGTGCTTAGCTTGTACACTCATATGACCTTCACACATAACCTTGGTGGAATTTTTGCGTATCTTTCTCAAAAAATTCTGACCCAATTTAGAACACAAAAGAACCCTTTAACATTCTTATATTTAGTGATGTTGCTTTGTATGGAACTTTTAAGATCTTCTCAGAGATTCTTCCTCTGTATTTTCAACAACCTCTTCAACCTTATAGAAAATGTTATTTGTTGTGGAACTTTTGAGATCTTCTAAAAAATTCATCCCTATTTTCCATTATGAAGGGAAATATAAATCCTATGGGGAATATGACTAAAGTCAACATAGGCTACTTACGCATATCATTCTTGATAATTTAGGTGTTCAATTTAAGTAAAACTATAATTATAATGGAATTAAACCATAATGTATGATTAAAAATAAGTGAAAATAATGATGTATGATTACAAGGATAGAAAGAAATAAAGTGCTATTATTAAGAAAGAAAACAATAATTGTAAGGTTGAAAGATGCCAAAAGTGCGACTTTTAGAAAGCTTCTTTCTTCTTTGAAACCAGTTATACCGAAGGCCTAGTTCTATGGTGGTCTGTAGGTTACTGTTTAAAATTGGTGGGGATGCCACAAGAGGTATCACCTTGTTGTCAATTAGGTCTTGCACTTTGTTTATGAGGGCGGCACACTTCTTAGTATCATGCCCAACTATTCCTGAGTAGTAGGCATATCATTAATTTTGGATAAAACCACTTGGTTGAAACATTCATAAAATTTACTTGTACTCGATGCAGGATCCATGCTACCTTTAGTTTTTCATAAATCTGAGCAATGGTGCTGCTAGTAGCATGAAGGATTTGGTAGGCTTTATTTTAAAGCTGGGATAAGGTGCACTACTTTGAGGATTTTATGGTGATCCTAAAGAATGATACTTTGGACATGGGTTATAGACAGGGCACATCATTTTCTATTTTAAAGTTTACACAATGGAGAAGTAGGCTAATAAGGACGCGAAGAATATTGGCTGAGCATTGGAATAGTATTGTAACAATTGTAGGTGATGTGATAAACCTCCTCGATTCATCAATCCCATAATCTTTTTCACTTTTCCCTTTTTATTCTAGAGAGAAATACCTTGAAAAGCCTTATTAGGGGATTTTAATGTTGTCATACTTGTTATTTCTCCAATCATGTGGCCATCTTCAATTTTTCCCTACCTTGATAATTTTATTAATGGTTTCTGTGTCCCTTACAACCATCCGTTCATAGTAGTCTAAATCTTTTGCTTGAATGAATTGAGTGATCATCTCTTCATCCATGGGTGGGTGCACCTTAGGTTTTCCTTTCCTACATAACATAACATATTCTCGAAACTGTTCAAAGGAATTTTCTTGAGCCTTTTGATTGAGATACTATTATGTGTGATATTAGCATGGAATCTGTATTGGTCCATAAAAGATTTTTTCAAGTCATTCTAGGCACGCACTTGGTCATATCTTGCTTAGAATACCACTATATATCTTTTCCACTTAAAACTTTGATTTTTTAAGTTTATTAGTTTCCTTTTGCAAAGCATGCATCACTCTTCACACATTACACTCTAAAGGCTATTGAACCCATAATGACCTTTCACCACAGCTTCTTATTCTCTGAGCTTCTTGTTAACCACTTTATTATTGATAGTCGTGGTATCTTTTTTAGTATTACAATAAGGATCAATATCTAGACGACCCAGTCATTGAATTCGTGCAATAACATAAGTATGGACAAGTAAAACATGGTGTGTCATTGATATATTCTGACCATTTGGGGAAGCATATACTGTCACAATAGGAGAAAGAATGAGTGGAGTATCTTGAGTTTGTTTAGGAGTGGTGAAATGGTTTTCCTTATCAACTTCATCTAAAGTGTCATGGGCCCTTCTTGATAGACCCCAAAACCATGTTCATATTTGGTGAGAGCTAAGAAGATGTATTATTGTGCATTATCATGGACCTTAGCTCAACCACTTACTTTTCAAAAGAGATGATAGCTTCCAAGTATGGTTCTGATTTTGTTGAAGTGGTAAAGTTGGTTGAATCAGACAAAATAGAGATTGAATCATATGAAGTGAAGGTGTTGATCAAACTATCTTTCATTTTAAAATAAGTCTTTGAAATTGCTTTGCTTTGATCTTAAGTATCAAGTTAGCAACACAAATCAACCTCTCTAAGAAAGAAGAATTACTCAAAAAGTAAAAATGTTAGTTTGTTGATCACAATAATTAACCCAAGATATAATAAAAAGTAGAAAACACTTGTTTTGCTTTAGACAATAATCTCATCCAAAATTCAAACAACGAGGCTTAAAAAGATGACAGGATGATTTTGATAATTTGACAAGTTTTAGAACTTTTATTATAAGAAGAAAAATGAACCATACGTTGAAGAAAGTCATGAAGACACAAAGATCCAACACAATTTGACTTTTTGATTTGATCTACTAAAAAATCATTTAAAAATGATGGAGCATAGATTGTTTGGATATTTAGTTAACTAACTATGATCTAACACTTGGAAGGTTCTTTTTTTTTTTTTTGTGAAAATCCTTAAAAAATGATGGATTCCTAAAATCTATTGATCAAATATTTGGCTGACTGACCATGATTGGATATTTGAAAACATTAATATAGCCAATGTGTATTGGACGATCACCCCTCTTTTTAAAATGTCATGAAATAAAAACTGATTGGTTTTTAATAAATTTGAGGATGAACTCTTGAAAAGTGCTTTAGGAAGACTCTTATTTAGAGTTTATTTACCTGATGATGTTCTAAAACTTAAGAGAAGACACTTTTAAACCAAAATATGTATTAAACACTTAATCACACAACCATGGATGAAGAAAACTATGTAGCAAAGAATATGAACATGTAATGCATCCTAGCATACATATGACCTTTTGAAACAAAGGTAATCCTAACGATTTAAGGATGCATATGTCGTTTATGAAATGTTCCATTGCCTAAACATATAAGACTTATGAATAAATCAAGCATAAATACAAAATAAGAAAATAAAATGTATAAATAAATATCTATCCCATTCACGACCCGAGACTACCCCCCATTCATAACACAGTGCTTGAATCTCAAGTGATCCAAAATAACTCATGTATTAGCATACTGCTTGAGAAACTAATTAAATTGTATAAATACTAAATTTACTGAGCGGAAACATGATCAAGAGAATATAGCACTTATAAAGTTTACATGATAAAACTAAAGAAAGAAACTTGAATTACATATCATGACTTTGACTTACTATTTATGAAACCTCTACTATACTGATTATAGATAGCTGGGACATGCCTCCAACTATCACTAATCAATACATACGAATAATAACAATATAGTATATAAAGTACAACCGACTAGAGTTCCCAAAATAGGAGAACTCATCACCTGCTGGCTGAAACCTGCTACTCCTGATAGCTACATTATGAAACAATGTAGCCACATAGGCATATATGTGGTCACTACTTCTGAAATGTACTAAGTAAGTTGGGGTGAATGTAATAAGTAACACTAAGATACAAAATCTTAAAACATGCATGCTAAGTGTATGTTGACTCACCAAGAGACTAAAATCAACTGAAAGATGAAGTATCTTAAAACATGAGTAACAAACATAATATGATAAACTAAGGAATCACTACACTTAGTTTCTTAAATCCTTACTTTTGTAGAATAAGTAGAACTGAAATTGGGAAGCAATAAAACATGAATACTGTATGTACATCTTATGTATAGCTGAACATGTAGTAAAATTGAATTGAGGATCATGTATGGATACTGAACATGAAAAACATGAACATATAAAACTAAGAATGCAAGAGCAAGCATAAACATGTACTAACATGATCTGAATAATTGAATAACTAATATCTGCATAATTGAATAACTGATGTCTGAATACTTGGTTATGCAAACCTGAAATGACATACTCTGAATACTATACTAAGACTGTGGGAGCTAACTACAACCAATATGCCCCAATATGAGCTATTGAGATCCAACCTGTAGCCCCAGTTGGAAGGGTGCTGGTACCTTTCCAGGGGTACCAACACATGAATAACGATATGGATCCACAGGGCTGATGTCCCGAATACGAGGGTTTCATACCTAACTGGAGGGGGACCCCTCAAAATCTACGGTGGCACCGTAGGTATAGAACCTAGAGACTACTACTAATGCCTCATGCCTAACTGATGGGGGAGACACCATCCCTATGCTCACTCGGTGCTAAGTATTACTCCCAACTGAATGACATTGGTATTATTCGTCAGTTAACATCACATGGTTGTACTTGTAAGTGCTCAATATAAACATGATATTCTGAATATGATAATAAAACCATGCTTTGACTTACTATTTACTTAAAAATAAAAATATGTAAAACACATAGGTATCATGTGTTCATAACCCACTAACACTGAATGATCACAAAAATACAATAATAGTGGTTAAAATAGTGGTATGGAATCATAGTTCAAAGACCCAAAATATAAGACATTTTAATAAATAAGTGAGAAACATGAATTTGAACATGGGAATGTGTTAAACATTAGAGGATAACATACTTACATGGCTTAATACATAATTTGATGATGTAGCATGAAATCACTTGAATATGACATTGGTAATTAAAATTTAAAGCATGAAATAACCTAATTTACATAGGAAAACATGTTGACATGGCTTAAATTTGGATTTCTAAGAAGACATAGATTAAATTCATGATTTATATAGATAATTTCATAAAAGAAGATTAAAAATTAATACTTGAATAAAAAGGAGATTTTGGGACTCAATGGGTGGAAGGAATCTATTGATGAATACCCCACATACCTCAATTAGATGAATTCTTGAAGGAAAACTTGATCTTGGAACTTGAATCCTTGAATTCTTGAGAAAGAAATCTTGAATTTATTATTCTTGGGAAATTAGGCTTGAATTGGTCATTCTTGGGGAGGGGGAGGGTTTATACATAAGAAACTTCTAGGGTAATGGGCAAATAATTCCCTTTTGAGTGTCCCAAATCGTGTTTTGGATGACTTGGGTTGAGGAAAAAAGATCCAATTTCCCTTTTACCCTTTAAGAAGTTGGAATAGTGAGGGGATAGACCTTGTGGAGAGACCCCTATTCCTTGGGAAAATCCCTCACGATGCCACCCCCATTCCCGAGGAACAACCCTCACGACCCGACCCTATCTTTGAGGCTTACTGTTTCTCACAAAAATAGTCATAACTTTTTGCTCGGTATCGAATTAAAGCAAAAGTAGTATTGTTGGAAATATAATTCAATTATCTATAATTTGCTGGGTCTTGAGCTGCAAAATTTCACATATTTCAAAATTTATACACGTTCAACATTTGACCCTTGTAGAATCGAACACCAAAATTTGGCCAAATCAAAGGCTCTTAGCTCAACTTCGCTCTAAGTGTTTCCTATGAACATTTTTCACCTCATAAGAGCTCTTAACACTAGTATAATGATAATGACACATGTAATCAAATATAAATCATGGGATTAGAGTTTACAAACGTAGGAACGATGGTTCAAATTCTTGGTAAAAAATACGGGGTGTTATATTATCTCCTCCTTTGAATCATTCATCCTCAAATGATGGATAGGAACTTGTTGAAGTCTTTGAAGTATGTAATAATGTACACATTACATGTATGATAATAAAGGATATAGCTGAGCTGCAACATTAAAAACTTTTATCATGAAACTGATTTCTGAGCTGACTTGACTCTATTGCTAAGAGTTTAGAATTCACTTATTATGTTCATGACACAATCATAAATATATAAATACAAGGTGATAAATGACGCAATAAAATTCCAGGAGTTACTAAGGATGTAATAAAGTATGTAGCTTCTCATTAGGAATTGTCCCTCAACAAAACACGAATAGGAATTAAAATAAAAGGGATTCATGGCATCGCCAAGTACATTATGTAATCATGAATCATGAGATAACGAGACCAAGGTCGTACAAGGGATATCATAATGACTGAACTAGAATACTTGGAAAACTGTGATCATGAACTAAACACCTATGAATTGAGTCATGACTAAATAGCTGAATTTGGAACTTGATGCATGGACTGAACTGAATTCGAAACTTGTATGCAAATAGATTACCTCATGGAATAGATATATTCATGAATCTTTGGATATTAAGACAAGATGGAAAGATAGAAAATCATAGGATCTTATCTGTCTGATTGCTAATCTAAATTGCTAGCTATACGGACTGACTTATAATGAAAGCTTATACTCGACTGGAGTATTTATCCAACACTTTTCTAAGAAGTTTTAACAACATTAGGAAGCAAATAATTATGGGCATGATCTTAATAAGATATCTGCGTAAGGAATCCCAACATGGATACAACTCTATAATCATTGACTATAGGTATAATACCACATAATTTTCTAGTTTAAACTTGTTCCTAGAATGTTAAGGGATAGCTTCCAAAATGAATAATATTTATTCCATGTGGAATTTTCTACATTTTGACTTTTCATTGTGTGAAAAATTGAATAAGCTTTTCATCGATACAAAATTTGCCAAATCCGACACTCGGTTGAGGAGTTAGAGTATTTTTAAGTTGGAAGTATACCACCTGGGCAGTCACCACGTGCGGAGGTGGTTAAATTCATAATTGTCATTTTCCAGTGGGCCTCCATGATATTGGTGCATTACAGAGAGGTCCATTTTCCCATTTGTCAATTTCCAGTAGTCCAATGCTATAGTGGCACGTCGCACCGAAGGCCAAAATGCCATCTCTATAGGGCACTGCGATAATGGCATATTGCATTGAATTTATAGGTCCCAATTGAAAAAAATCCAGTGGGACAATGCGATAGATCCGCATCGTGGAGACCCTCAATTTCTCAGTCATCAAATTCCAGTAAGCCACCATGATAGTGGCGTATCACGGTGGCCCATTAAATCAGGACCCCAGTTTATTTTTCCAGTTTCATTTAGGGGTTTAAAAATGGTATTTTGGACAATTCACAAGCCCCCAATTCCGTCCAAACACAATATTTAAGCCTATTACAAGCATTTTATGCTTATATTCATCAAACTTTATCTCAAGCAAAACCCTAAGCTTTAACATTCAACTTCAAGAATCCCCAAGATTTCACCATTCTTTTCTCAAATCAATTCAAGATTCAAAGTTCCCAATTCAATAATTCCAAGAATCATCATTCAAGAGCACAAATATAATCCCAAAAGCAAACTTGTTCATCAAGTTCATCATCCAAGATATGTGGGGTATGAGCAAGGATAATTCCTTCATTCTTGCACCCAAAACTTATTTTAAATTCAGATTTTACTAAAATTTATATGATTTTTCATTAAAATCAAGTTAGGGTTTATACCCATTATTGTTATTTATAAGCTTATGATATTCCCAATGATTTAGAAGTTAAATTCCATGGTTATGTTCATATTTTCATGCATATTGCTGAAATTTCTAGATTTTGAGTTGATTTATCAATATTTACATTATAAGCATGAGCATTTTGGTGTTTTGACATGAGTTTGATGCATGGGTAATTAAGCCCTAATTAAGATTGCTATTTCAAGATTATTTATGCTATGAGCACCCTCAGGTAAGATTATTCTAAGATTTTGATAAAGATTTGACCTTTTTGGTCCTAAGCTAAGATAAAAAATCCACTTTGTTCATATGACTTAAGATTTAAAGAAAAGAAAGAGCATAATTGGTTTTCTTGTAAATCTTTGTGCTATTTTTGAAGTGGATTTCTTAAGATTTTGACCATAAGAATGGGAGTAGTATTTAGCACCAAGATGGGTATGTTACCAAGGTTTCATGCCCCAGAACTATGTGCCACCATAGGATTAAGATTGTTCCTACTTCTATATGGATGACTAAGATTGTGATCACTTAAGATAAGAAGTTCTATTGCGATGGTAGGGGTAGAATAACCCTACCTAATGGAGGCAAGATATGGGACTCCATGGATGCTCACATGATGTATATCGGTTAGAAGAACCTCCCAAAAAAATGTTCCCTACTCTTAAAATAGTCTATTGGTTTAAAGCCTTAAGATAAAATATTTTCCTTATAGCTTAATGGTAAAGATTTTCAGAATAGTTTCTCAGAAAAGAACAACAGAAAGCTTTTATAATACTAAGTGTAAAGGCTCACAAAACTTACTTAAATTATACTTTACAGAAACATATTAGTTTCAAATTTCAAATTTAAAGAGTGAGTACTTTCTACACTTAGATAGTATTATTTAAAGAGAGAATGCAAGTACAACTTTTAGAACTAAATGTTATGACTCTCTAGATTTATAAAGTATGGTTTAATACTCATGATCTTTAGTATTCTAGATATTCCAGCTTATGTGAGTCATTTATATTTAGCATGCATTGTTTTACAAATTATGATGATTGATATTATGTTTTACTTATGCATTCACCCCCATATACTCAGTACATCCTTAAAGTACTGTTCCATATATACGTCTATGTGTTATATTATCTTATAATATAGGTATCAATTCAGTTATAGCACGCGTACTATATTCAGACAGTTTTCAGCTTCCAGTCAGCAGGTGATGAGTCCTCTTGATTCAAGGGCTCGAGTCAATCATACACTTAGAGCAATATTTTATTTTTCTTTATTCAGTCATATTGATTTAGGATAGTTGGGGGTCATGTCCCAGCTACCTATAGTTAATACTAGTAAAGGTTTCATAGACAGTCGGTAGAGTTAAGGTATATGATACCAATTTTGTTTGTAAAAACAGAGTTGTAATTATTTTAATTTAGTTTGGTATGGAACAAATTCAAAAAAGAGTTATCTTCCGCTTATTTCATTCAGATTTATGTACTTTATCCAGTTGCTTATGAGTTATGCCAGTAAAAGGGTTAGCTTGGGATCACGTATGGTTCTAAGCACTGTGTGACATCTTAAAACCATTTTCAGGGCATTATAAACTTTGTATCTGAGAACAAGGTTCAAGTGTCCTAGGGTGTCTGTGAAGCCGTATCTAGTAGAGTCTTGTGAAATGGTGCGAAGGCGTCTATACATTTCTTTGAGAGGCTATAAGGCATTTAAGAAAAGTTTTCTTTCTTTCCTACTTTAGATCGTGCAGTAAAGTTGTTTTCTTAGAATCTTCTATCTATTCTTGTGTTACCCCAAAATTCCTCTGCTATGTATTATTCTTGAGATAACATAATTAGAAAATTCTAATTCCTCCTTAAATAATGCTCTCAGATTTGCTAGCAGAAGTTTCAGAATAGACGAGGGGCTTGAGAGGAGCTCCCTAGTGTGTTAAGTTTCTTAATTTGGAAGTTTATGTTCTCATCCTTATGAGTTATTTAGTTGCGATCGAATTAGATATGCATTCAGATTTCTCATTATTCCTTCAGTACAGATGGTGCTCATGAGAGGAGATGGTATGAACCTAGATTATTAAATAGAGTTTGCATTTGAGGGATATTATGAGCTTCAGTATTATGATTTATGAATAGTAGAACCTTATTATAGTTAGAAGTATGGGTATAGAAGAGTGGTGACGAGAAAAGTGAGAGTATCGATTGATAAAAAGTATAGTGATAAACTTGTTCATATTAATGAGTTGTGTAAAGGTAATATGTTCTTGTGTGTTAGTTTAGTTGAAGGAAGAGAATGAGTTATTAGTTAAGGTGAATTGTTGTTTGCTTGAAGCACAAAAGGAGTTATTGATGGAAATTATGGTGTTTGAAAGGTATAGGTTATTAATGAAGTGTTTGGTGGTTTAGTATCGTTAATTTAGGCTTTCCTTGGGATTATAAAAAGGAGTTTAGTTGAAACTCATAGAGCTATGATAGTAATTTAGGTTTATAGATGGGTAAATAGTGTTGATGGGTAGAAGGAGGATGTGCTAATAGATTGTAAATAAGATAGCCCATATGGTTATGATTGGTTATTGTTGTTATAAAGATCTAGTGGACTAGTGTTTCTTGATGTTTTATTTTATAGCTACCAAGTGAGAATAGTATGTAAGGTAGGGTGTTAAATTATGTTTAGCACTAGACATTAAGTTTGAACAGTTGATGGTCATCAAAGTGGAGGTAATGATTTCTTGGTTAGTGGTGCTAGTCATTTTGTAGTGATCTAGTAGGCTTGAATAGTATGTGCAAGAGTTTGAGTCTATTTTAATTCGTAATTAAGTATGGTGTTGTATGTATGATAAATAAGTATGCCCAAGGTGATATAGGGTTGCTTTATTTTCTAAGGTTATTATGTGTTGTATGGGGTTTGTAGTATCATTGAGTTACTAAGAGGAAGGATACCAGTTATATAGTATATGATATTCTTAATGGCTAAGTTAAGGAGTTGAGTTATGGATAGATGATGTTAAGCCGTATTGGTACTATCTTGATTCTTATGGTTTAGAAATATAGGTTCAGAGATGCGATATTAGTAGGGTATGATGGAAGCATTATGGTTTATTAAAGGTTGATTATAACTGTGTTAAGTTTTAGGATCTAATCTTGAATCCTTGAAGATTGAGCAAATAAAAATAAGAGTTGAAAACTCTAGATGGTGTGAACTCAGGATATGGCGATACCCATGAAGATTCTAAGTTAGTAAGTGATCAAGATGTTATATGATGACTATTGATTTATAGAAAGATAAGAGTAGTATCTTTGACAGAGGTATTAGCATTGGGTGTTACAAGTTAAGATACAGTACTTTAGGGTAAGTTTAGTTTTATGTATATTGAATATACCTCAGACTCAAGAGTAAAGTGATTACTGTTTAGATTGAAGTCTATTTGGTGGTTCACAGACTTAGATTGATGGCTTAAAGACAAGGGTGATATGATATAATGAGTAACCAAGTCAGACTTCCAGATTCTAGTAAGTGATGCTAGTATAGTATAGAAAGTTAGTAAAAGAGGATGATGCTCGACCCATTCTTATCTCAGTACAAAGTTTAGTACTTCAGCTATCCTGATATCTACTCATACCTCACATATCAGTTCCCTGACCATAGATCATGTTCATGTGTATAATAGAGAGTCATGTACTATCCCAGTTACTAGTAAGAGGAGTTCCAGTTCATCCAGTAGATGGAATCATATTCCATAAGTTATGAACTCCAACTTCAGGCCTTACAATATTTTTAGTTCCAGTACTCATGCAACACTCTTAACGATCAGCAAAATTCAAATTTATATCATGAACGTCCTCCGATTAGATCTCTTTAATTAATCCATGTCGTGAATACTCTATTTCTCAGGCCTCGGTAAAGTGTCGAGCTATGCTTAGTATCCCTTCATGTTTTGGATCCTGACATTTCAAATTTTCAGTGACCTCTCCCAAGTCAAGATAGCCATGATGAGCAATTGTATGAAGGGGAGATAGTAAATGTGTTATGTTTGGGAAGATTGTTGTAAGCTGGTTTTGTGTACGTTTATAAGTTTGAAAGTATTTTGAGGAGAAGTTTATTTTGTTGTGTATGACTTGGTTAGTTGAGAATATTTTATGAGTGTCTTCCTAAGAATTGAATAGTGTATGGAAGTTATTATTGATAGAGGTATTATAGAATATGAGAAAAATGCTTTTATGGGTATTTGTTTAGAAACGGACATGTGGTTAGGATGATAGGCTTGGATGTTGTGTTGGTATATAAGGGGATAGGTGTATTGTGCACTAAGAATTTTTAGTAGGAAATTGAATTGAGTTGTTGAAGTGGTAAGGAGAATTATCCTTGAGGTGAGCAGTTATGACAATGCTTGGGGTATAGAATTCGTGGTTTAGACTATTCTTATGGTGTTAAGTATAGTACCTTGTGATTACGAGTTAGGCTTGACCACGATGAGAAAATTTAGTTCAGTTAGAATTTAATAGACGGATTTGTTGATGCCTCATGAGAATTATAAGTTGAACCAAGTGGATATGGTATTTCAAGGGGGGATAGTATAGTTGATGGAGCACTTGTGAGGTGTTGCCAAGCTTGAAAAATAAGAAGTTGCATTTATAAGTTTATGTTCCATGCTATAGAGCCGTAGCAATGTTGTACTTCCTTATTCAGATGTTTTGTTCAAATCATGCCCAAAGTTCCTTACTCCTTAATATCATTTGAGTTTGTTAGAAAAGTGTTGGAGAAATACTCCATCGGGATATGAGCGTTCAGTATGATTCAGTCTGTATAGCCAGCAATCCAGCTTAATAGTCCAACAGATAAATTTCCTTAGTTTTCCATCTTCCAATTTAGTCTAGTCTTGCTACCTGAAATTTCGTGAGTATGGTCATTTCAAGAGATAGTTTGTTAGCATCTATGTAAATTGTGGATCCATCTCAGTATATGCATCATGCATCAGTTTCAGATTCATATATTAAGTCATGATTCAGTTTTTCCTAGTATTTCAACCAAATCAGTAGCATTCGGGGATGAACGATCCCAAGGGGGAGATGTTGTAATGCCCCGAGTTTTCATGGAGTTTTCACGTTATAAACCTCTCATTTTTTTCTCACGAAAATTGACCCAGCCTAAAGTAATGGTCACTCATAAGTTGACGCTCTCGTTTCTATCTCAGCTATATAGCTATTTTCATGAGAATTCATGCACGCGCAGATCAGTTCAGTAGCTCATTATGTTTAAGATTCAGTCATACAATTTATTTCAGTTGTGCATGATAGCTTATATCCTTAGATTCCTTAGTGATTTTAACCTAATTAGCCACATTCGAGGATGAATGTTCCCAAGGGATAGATATTGTAATATACCATATTTTTCTAGCTTAAATTCGTTCCTAGAATGTTAAGAGATAGCTTTCAAAATGAATAATATTTATTCCACGTGAAATTTTCAAGATTTAGACATTCCATTATGTGGTAAATAGAATAAACTTTCCATCGATACCAAATTCGCCTAATCCGACACTTGGTTGGGGAGTTAGTGCATTTTTAAGTTTGCAGTGTACCACCTGGGCAGTCACCGCGTCGCAGAGGTGGTTAAATTCATAATTGTCATTTTTCAGTGGACCTCCACGATATTGGCACATCACAAAGAGGTCCATTTTCCCATTTGTCAATTTCCAATAGTCCAACGCTATAGTGGCGCGGCGCGCCGAAGGCCAAAATGGCATCTCTATAGGACACCTCGATGATGGCAAGTCGCATTAAAGTTCCAGGATCCAATTGTCAAAATCCAGTGGGATAGCGCAATAGCTCCACGTCATGGAGACCACCAATTTCCCATACGTCAAATTTCAGTAAGCCACCGCGATAGTGGGGCGTCGCGGTGACCCATTAAATCGGGAACCTAGTTTATTTTTTCAGTTTTGTTTAGGTGTTTAAAAAGGGAATTTTTGACAATTATCAAGCCCTCAATTCCATTCAAACACAAGATTTAATCCTATTACAATCATTTTGTGCTTATATTCATCAAAGTTTCTCTCAAGTGAAACCCTAAGCTTCAACATTCAACTTCAAGAATCCCCAAGATTTCACCATTCTTTTCCCAAATCAATTCAAGATTCAAAGTTTCCAATTCAAGAATTTTAAGAATCATCATTCAAGAGCACAAATAGAATCCCAAAAGCAAACTTGTTTATCTTGTTCATCATCCAAGGTATGTGGGGTATGAACAAGGATTATCCCTTCATCCTTGTGCCCAAAACTTTTAAATTCAGACTTTACTGAAATTTATATGATTTTTCATGAAAATCAAGTTAGGGTTTATACCCATTATTTTTATTTACAAGCTTATAAGATTCCCAATGATTTAGAAGTTAAATTCCATAGTTATGTTCATATTTCCAGGTATATTGCTGAAATTTTCAGATTTTGAGTTGATTTATCAATATTTACATTATCAAGCATGAGAATTTTAGTGTTTTAACATGAGTTTGATGCATGGGTCACTAAGCCCTAATTAAGATTGCTATTTCAAGATTATTTATGCTATGAGCACCCTCAGATAAGATTATTCTCAGATTTTGATAAAGATTTGACCTTTTTGGTCCTAAGCTAAGATAAAAAAATCCACTTTTTCCATATGACTTGAGATTTTAAAAAATAGCATAATTGGTTTTCTTGTAAATCCTTGTGCTATTTTTAAAGTGGATTTCTTAAAATTTTGAGCATAAGAATGGGAGTAGTATTTAGCACCGAGATGGGTATGTTACCAAGGTTTCATACCCCAGAACTACGTGCCACCATATGATTAAGATTATTCCCACTTCTACGTGGATGACTAAGATTGTGATCACTTAAGATAAGAAGTTCTATTCCGATGGAAAGGGTAGAACAACCATACCTAATGAGGGAAAGGCGTGGGACTCCATGGATGCTCACATGGTGTATGCCGGTTAGAAGAACCTCCCAAAAAGAAGCCCCTTACTCTTAAAATAGTCTATTGGTTTAAAGCCTTAAGATAAAGTGTTTTCCTTATAGCTTAATGGTAAAGATTTTCAGAATAGTTTCTCAGAAAAGAATAACAGAAAGCTTTTATAAAATGAAGTGTAAAGGCTCACAAAGCTTCCTCAGATTATACTTTACAGAAAGATATTAGTTTCATATTTCAGATTTAAAGAGTGAGTCCCTTCTACACTTACATAGTATGATGTAAAGAGAGAATGCAAGTACAACTTTTAGAACTAAATATTATGACTCACTAGATTTATAAAGTATGGTTTGTTTCTCATGATCTTCAGTATTTTAGATATTCCAGCTTATGTGAGTCATTTATATTTAGCATGCATTGTTTTACAAATTATGATTACTGATATTATGTTTTACTTATGCATTCACCCCCATATACTCAGTACATCCTCAAAGTACTGATCCACATATACGTCTATGTGCTACATTATCTCATAATGTAGGTATCATTTCAGTTGTAGCACGCATATCGTATTCAGACAGTTTGCAGCTTCCAGACTGCAGGTGATGAGTCCTCTTGATTCAAGGGCTCGAGTCAGTCATACAGTTTGAACAATATTTTATTTTTCTTTATTTAGTCGTATTGATTTGGGATAGTTGGGAGTCATGTCCCGGCTACCTATAGTTAATACTAGTAGAGGCTTCATAGACATTCAGTAGAGTTAAGGTATTTGATTCCAGTTTTTTTTGTAAAAGCAGAGTTGTAATTATTTTAATTTCGTTTGTTATTGATCAGATTCAGAAAATAGTTATCTTTCACTTATTTTATTCAGATTTATGTATTTTATAAAGTTTCTTATGTGTTATGCCAATAAAAGGGTTAGCTTGGGATCACTTGTGGTTCTAAGCACCATGTGGCGTCTCGGGACCATTTTCGGAGCATTACAATAGGTGTATAAAACATAAGCTAGGATAGAATCACTTTGCCTTAGGCAATATAACTTCTAACTTTCAAGCTTAGACACACTTCTCAAATGCTCCCTTAACTATACTTATCCTCTTAAATACTATGCTCATTTGATTTGACTTATAATTCTCACATGTGCACATATAACCACTCCAGCCAAAGTCTGAGTTGAACTACCTTCTCTCACCATGTTTAAGCCTTACATGAAATACAAGGTATAACACATAACATCATAGTACTAGTATAAACTACAAATTCAATACCCCATGCGTGTTTCATAACACTCATCTCAAGAATATTTCTTCTTACTACTTCAACAACTAAATTCAACCTCTTACTAGGAATTCACTAACACACAATGCATTCATCCACTTATATACCAATATGACATCCAATCCCATCATTATAACCACACATGAACTTCTAGGCAAACAATCCACCAAAGAATTTTTCCCATATTCTCTAATACTTCTATCAATAACAACTTCCATGCACCATCCCTAAAAAGACACACAATTGTTTTTTCAACTGACCATGACATATACCAAAAGCTTTGCCTCAATATTTCTTCAAACTTATAGCCTTACATAGAACAAGCATACAATGATCTTTTCCCAATACAGAACATTTACTCTCTCCCATATAAACCTTGATTATCAATTTTTCATCACCAATACCTTAACATAAGGAGAAATCACTGAATGGTTAGAACATGAGGTCTTGAAGAATATAAGAACACTATGTATAACTTTGACACTTAACTGAGGCCTAAGGAATAGAATATCAACATCATGGATTCATCAAAGAGATCTAATCTGCGGACATACATGACATAATCTGAATTTCGCTAATCATTAAGAGTATAGCATGAGTACTGAGTCATGAGCAGCATGACCTAAGTTTGGAGTTCATAAATTCATGAAATATGATTCGTACTATTGCATTGACTGAAACTCCTCATACTAGGAATTGGAAGAGTATATGATTCTATCAAAAGTGCATAAAGATGTGCTGTGATCATAGAGATGACTTGTAAGGCTTGAGTAGATGTCGTGATGTCTAAAGTACAAAACTTGCACTGAGATGAGAATGGGTCAGGCATCTTCCTCCCCTAATAATATTCTACAATACACTGGCATCACTACTAGAATCTGAGATCCTAACTTGGTTCCTTGTTCTATCATCTCCCCCTTATCTTTAACCCATCATTCTAAGTCTACAAACCACTTTAATAAACTCTAAACTTAAATTCAACCACTTTACTCTAGAGCCCGAGATTTAACAATACATTAATAATAAAATCACCCTGAAATACCTGAAAGTGTAAGTCCCATTACTTGTACTTCCTTCTGATATACAACTCTTAGCTTTCTATAGCCCCAATAATCATCATATAATAACTTAAACACTGACTAACTTAGAATCTTCAGGAGTATCACCATACCCTGAGTTCACACCATCTAGAATTTTAAACTTAGATTCTAACACTTAACATGGGTATTCCTAAGATTTTTAATGAAATATACAAACTTCATTCTTGAACACTCCCTTAATATATACTATCCTTAACTTTCTTTAGCTTCAGCAATCATCATCACATACTTACACCCTTCTCGACAACATACTTGCCTCACTAAACACATAATCTAGTTCTTTTCCTTCATAGCCTACTAATATCACATCTCTAAACTTACATTTTTTCCTAAACCATGAGAATTACCATTAAACCAAAATACCTAATATCACGACCTACAACCCATAACATAGCTGGTAAGAATACCACATACTAAATAACTTGCCCCATTCCCACTTAACAACTCAGGGGTACTATCTAAGCATACATACTTTAAAAACTTAGAAATAATACAATCCCATATCACCTTAGGTACACCTCTAGATCATACCACATCATCATACTGAAGTTTATATCAATAAACTTAAATTCTTGCTGCACTGTTTCAAGCCTACTAGTTTACCTTTTATACAACTAGCCCCATGAATACATAATCTACTAAATCTAGATAAACATTATCCCTACTATGCTGCTGCTAAGCTTCTAGGTTCATGCTTCTAACTCTAGATTACATGCTATCATAGGATTTTGAGAAGGGATCTGAGAGCACATTTGACTTTGGCTTAGTGCACGATTTTTGTGAACATAAATGAAATCTTACATACTTTGGAACATAAATGCACCGGTGGGGTAATTTTTGAGCCAACGTGTAATCCCATAGCTATCTGTGGGGACCCTTTGAGAAAGCTCTATCGGCAGAAATTTAAGCTTGACTATTTTTGTTACCTCAAGAATAAGGCAGAGTTGGCATGAATAGAGCATGATGAGAATCTGTATAAGTTCCTTAAAGAACACTTTTACTGCATAATCTGAGACATAAAAGAAATGAAACATTTCTTAACTGTTATGTATCCTCTTGAAGAAAAGTATAGACGTCTCTGTACCATTTTATAGGACTCTACTAGACACAGCTTAATAGACACCCTAGGACACTTGAACCTTATGCTTTGATACCAAGTTCGTCATGACCTGAGGCTACCCCCTAGTCGTAACACAATTCTTAGAATCACAAATGATCCCAAGCTAACCCATGTACTGGCATACTACTTGAGCAACTGATTTAAATTGTATAAAAACTAAATTTACTGAAGGGAAACATGATCATTAGAAAGTCTGAATAAATGTAATACTTATAAAGTTTATAACATGATAAAACTGAAGAAAGTAACATGAATTACATATCATGACTCTGACTGACTATCTATGAAGCCTCTACTATACTGACTATAGATAGCTAGGACATGCATACAACTACCACTAATCAATATATATATAAATAATAACAATATAGTAGATAAACTACAACTGATTGGAGTTCCCAAAATAGGAGAACACATAAATTGCTGGTTGAAAGCTGATAACAGTCTGATTATAATGCGTGGACTACTCCTAATACCTACATTATGAAATAATGTAGCCATACAAACGTATATGTGGTCAGTACTTCTGGAATGTACTGAGTAAGTGGGGGTGAATGTAATAAGTAAAATTGAATAGATATAAAATCTTGAAACATGCATGCTAAGTACAAGTAAACTCACCTAGAGACTGAAATTAACTGAAAACTGAAGTATCTAAAAACATGAGTAACAAACATAATCTGGTAAGCTGGAAAATCACTACACTTAGTTTCTTAAATATTTACTTTTGTATAATAAGTAGAACTAAAACTAGGAAGCGGTAAAACATGAATACTGTATGTACATATCACGTATAGCTGAACATGCAGTAAAACTGAATTGAGGATCATGTATGGATACTAAATATGAAAAACATGAACATGTAAAACTAAGAATTCAAGAACAAGCATAAACATGTATTGACATGATCTGAATAACTGAATAACTAATTTCTAAATAACTGAATAACCGATGTCTGAATACTTAGTCATACAAACCTGAACTGATGCACTCTGAATACTGTACTGAGACCGTGGGAGCTAACTACAACTGACAATCCCCAATCAGAGCTATCGGGGTCCAACTTGTAACCCCAGTTGAAAGGGTGCTGGGACCTTGCTAGGGGTACCAACGCATGAATGATGATGTTGATCCATAAGGTTGATGTCCCAAAAGATGAGGTTTTCATTTCTAACTGATGAGGTACCCTTCAAAATCTATAATGGTATCATAGATATGGAACCTAGGGACTGCTACTAGTGCCTCTGTAACACTCTACAAAATTCTCTCCTAGTCTGAGCCTTAGAGTGTGTTCTGTAAAGCAAAATTTTGGTCCTGAAAGTTTAAGAGGTGTCTTCCCAAGTGTGAAATACTTTTAACCATGTAGAATTCCCCTAATATCAAATTTTTTTTATGTAGAGCATTAAGATTTCCATCGATACCAAATTCGCTCAAATCCAACACTCGGGTGAAGAGTTAAAGCCATTTTAGTGAGATAGTGTGCCACCTGGCAATTTAGCGCATCGTAGAGCCATAAAAATGGCAATCGTCAAAATCCAGTGAGCCTTCACGATTATGGAGCATTGCGCCAAGACTTAATTTCAGAATTGTCAATTTCTAGTACACCAACGCAATTTCACCGCATCGCGGTGCCTTTCCAGTTCGCAACCAAAGTGGCAATGATATTTTTACCGCATCGCGTCGTCATGCAATTTCCCAATTGTCCAATTTCCAGCTAGCTGGCACGATTATGGGACTTTGCTCCAACATGTAAAATTGAAAATTTTTAGTTTAATTCTAAGGGTTTTTGGTCTTTTCCCACTCTTCTTCAGCCCCTATATATAACCGATAAAAGGCTCTCGGCCTTATTTCCCATCTTCAACATCAAAACTAGGGTTTTACAAAATCAAAACCCTTATTTCTTTTTCAAGAAAAATCAATTGAGATCAAGAGAAATCAAGAGGAATCAAGAATCTCTCCAAGATCTTTCAAGAAAAGAGTTTTCCCAAGGTATGTAGATGTTGATTCTTGGGTCCCTTTCATCCAAGAAGCTTAAGTACCCTTTTCTAAATCTCAAAGATTTTATGTTTATGAGTTTTTTATAATTCATGTGAAATGAAATTGATGTTTTAGTTATTATTGAGTTGAGATTCATATTTATTTACAAGGTTTTCAAGCTTTGACCCTAGTATGTGGAATTCATGTGATGTTCATGATAAATCCTCTTCAAGTTACTTGTTAGATGATGTGTTCATGCCAATTAAGTGTGGAAATGGTTGAATAAGCAAAGTATACTCCCCATATGTTTGATAAAATGCTTATGTGAAGAATTAGGGCCATTATAGTATGTTGATTAGGAAACCCCAAATTGTGAGCAAGTCCATGCATGCCTAGTGTTTGTTGAAAAGCCTTAGTGAACAAGTTGAGATACGATAGTATGAAATTCTCCAATTACGTGCTCTTTGATGCATGCTAAGCCTTTAATACATGCCAAGTGCTTAACGAGTAAGTTGTGACATGATAGTATGAAGTTTCCACAATCATGTGCTATCCAATACATGCCAAGACTAATATACGTGTAAAGTACTTGATGCAAGAACTTGTTGAATGGAGTATGATCTAGTAACATATTTCCCCTATGCTATTATATGTCTATGATTCCTAACTGCTTGAAGTGATGCCTTAGTGATTGTGATGGTGAATATATGGTTGTGATTCCTAAATGCTTGAAGTGATGCCTTAGTGATTGTGATGGTGAATATATGGTTGTGATTCCTAAATGCTTGAAAGAGATGCTTTGGTGATTGTGATGATGAATGAATAACTTTGGTTATGACTAGTCAAGAATGGTTATGCCTTACTTTTGTGTTATCGAGTCCTGGGAGTATTTATACCCAATAATTTAGCTGTTGTCTAGAGCCTGTGTCAGTTTTCACGATAATCCCAGTCGGGCCATGATTCTCAAAACTCGGTGAATTATAGAACTCTGTATCCTCAGACAGATACAAAACTTAAGAAATCTCAATAATCTTCATAATCCCTGTATCGCTAGTAATCTAGCCTCAACGATGTACTCAACTCAGATCTAGTTATATTCAAGTGTTCAGTTTTGACCTCGGTAGTGACCGAGTAATCTATTAAAACTCTGTATCATCAGTCAGATACCGTGATTCAGTAGTATTCTGTCAGATATGGAACTATGTGAATTTAACTTAAATCAGTCAGATCAATTGAGAAATGTGATCAGTATCAAATTTAGTTCAATTTGTGTTTAGTTGGAAATTCAGTTTAAAGTATTTTAGTTGGGAGTAGGAGCTAGCACCGAGTGAGGGAAGGGATGGCGACTCCCCGTTAGAGAGAGACCAAGTCGCTAGGAGCAATCCCTGAACTTCAGAACTGCGTAGCCAGCGCAGGATGCAGGAGTCCCCATCAATAGAGGCTGTCACCGTTAGAGAGGTTTGACTATTATATTACCTTAGGTTGACTTCCTGAGAGGGTCATCTATTAGAGAGGCTTGACCAGAGAGGTCTTTACCCGTGGTACGGTATTGACACCCTTCCAGCTGGGGTTACACGGAAGGTCGGGGCATGTTGGTTAAGTAACTACTTCCCACAGTTGCAGTTTCAGTATCAATCTTTAAAAATTAGGACTGTGAGGTACAATCGTCTATCTTAGTGAGGAACTCAGATAGTTCCATTGATTAATGACCATCTGTCAGATAGGCTTGGTTTCAGATTTAGTTGAGTATTCTTGTTATCAGATCTAGAGATCTCCCAATAGATAGTCTTGATCTCATTCTCAGATTTTGTTGATTATTCTTTTGTCAGATTCGGACATGATTATTTTCTTATTATTGATAATAGATTCTGGAGTCATCCGTTAAAGAGAGGTTGATCTCTGATTCCATCAGTCGAGAGCGGTGAGCTCAGAATTCATTCATTTATGTGACTATATTAAGTTAATCAGTTATCAGTATCAGATGATTCAGTGATTCAGTATCTCAGTGTTAGTAGTGAATTCAGATGACAGTAAAGCGGTATTCGAGTTTCAATATCTTGGATTGTGATGATTGTGATTATGGTTTGTGCATTCCTGTATGTGTTCTCATTTGGTACTCTCATGATTATTCAGTTATGTAACTGTTCATGTATGAGCCCTTGCATTTATCCTTACCTTATCTGCATACTCGGTACATTCTCGTACTGACACATTTGCGCTATGGTGTTTTATTTGACACCATAGGTCCAGAGGCACGTGATCCAGAGTTCCCTCAGCAGTTCAGTCCTAGTCAGCAGCAGTAGATGTAGAAGTGAGTCCTCTTTATTCGAGGATGATCCTTGTATTATTATTGTATCATACTTTATTTATTTTCAGTTAACGAAGTTAGTTGGGGATATATCCCATCAACTCTACAGTTCAGATAGTTAGAGGCTTTTCGGATGGATGTATTAGTATTCAATTTTCAGTTTTGAGTATTTACAGATGTGTTGAACCTTATGGCTTGTTTCTACCTGTTTTTTCACATTTATTTTCAGATATTATCTAGTGTTCATGGTACAGATATCAGGAAAGGGTTAGCTTGTGGTCCTTTGGAGTCATGAGCACCGTGTAACGACTAGGGAGTAGTCTCGGGTCGTTACAGCCTCATGCCTAACTGATGGGAGAGACCATCCTACGTTCACTCAGTGCTAAGTATTACTCCCAACTGAATGACATTGGTGCTATTAGCCATTTATCATGACATAGTTGTACTTGTATGTGCTTAGCATGAACATGATATTCTTAATATGATAATAAAACTATGGTTTGAATGACTCATTACTAGAAAATAGAAACATGTAAAACACATAGGTATCGATTGTTCATAACCCACTAATACTGAATGATCACAAAAATACGATAATCATGCTTAAAATAGTGCTATGGAATCATAGTTCAAAGACCTAAAACATAAGACATTTTAATAAATAAGTGAGAAATATGAATTTGAACATGGGAATATGTTAAACATGAGAGGACAACATATTTACATGGTTTAATACATAATTTGATGATGTAGCATGAAAACACTTGAATATGACATGGGTAACTGAAATTTAAAGTATGAAATAACCTAATTTACATGGAAAAACATGTTGACATGGCTTGAATTCAGAATTTTAAGAAGACATAGATTAAATTTATGATTTACACAGATAATTCATAAAACAAGATCAAAAATTCATACTTGAATCAAAAGGGGATTTTGGGACTTAATGGATGAAAGGAACCAATTGATGAATACTCCACATACCTCAATTGGATGAATTCTTAAAGGAAAACTTGAAATTGGAACTTGAATTCTTGAGAAAGAAAGCTTGAATTTCTTGTTCTTGGGAAAAGAGGCTTGAATTGCTTGTTCTTGGGGAGGAGGAGGGTTTCTATGTGAGAAATATTGAGGGTAATGGGCAAATAATGCCCTTTTGAGTGTCCTAAATTATGTTTTGGATGACTTGCGTTGAGGAAAAAAGACCCAATTACCTCTTGTCCCTTTAAGAAGATTGAATAGTGAAGGAATAGTCCTCGTTGCGTGAACCCTATTCCCATGGAACAGCACTTGTGATGCGACCCCCATTCTCGGGGAACAACCCTCGCGACACTACCCTATCGCGGAAGCTTACTATCACAAAAATGGTCATAACTTTTTGCTCGAGTATTGAATTAATGCAAAATTGGTATTGTTGGAAAGCTAATTCAATTGTCTATAATTTGGTGGATCTTGAGTTGTAAAATTTCATATTTTTCAAAAGTTCTACATGCTCAAAGTTGACCCTTGGAGAATCGAACACCAAAATTAGGCCAATCAAAGGCTCTTAGATCAACTTTGCTTTAAGTGTTTCCTATGAACATTTTTCACCTCATAGACACTCTTAACACTAGGATAATAATCATGAAATATGTAATCAAATGTAAATCAAGGGATTAGAGTTTACACATGTAGGAACGATGGTTCAAAGTCTAGTCCAAAAATGTGGGGTGTTACAGTCTTACACAGGGATACAATCCTAAACTAGGCTGCTATGGAAAGTTTTTCAATCTAGGACTTCTTAGAATTCTTAGGACTCCGAACACTAATATTTTCCAACTCTGAGGGATTATGGTGCATATAAATTGATATTACATCCCTTAATTAAACACATAAAGGTATGATCATCTTTTCGGACCGAAGGCCCTTTTCAACACAAGGTGGTCTCGCTAATGAGACCAATACTCCTTGGGTATAGAGTCCCTTAGTTTAGAATGTATAATACGAAGTACTTGATTTATATCTATCTTGATATACTAGAATGAGATTTTTTTAAAATGAGACTGGGGACCTAAGTGGACTTCCACGAGCTAAAATGATAACAAGTATCGATAGATCCAGAATCTACTAATTGTTTATTATTTCAGGAATTTTTTATTTTTTAGAAGAGGAAACAACCACAAAAAATGTATAACCACTGGTCCTAATGCAATCTAATTTTTGTCACTTGGCAAAATCGATATGCCATAAATGCAACAATTTATAATTTGCGGAAAGTAAACAAGTAGAAAAAAAAATAATTATTACAAACCCAAATAATTAATCAAATAGAAGTTAGTTTTAAAACATGCAATTAGAACCTAATCAAATCCCCAATAGTGTTGTCATTATTGGTTTGCAAAAAAAATGATTTGACTTGAGTAAACTTGAAAACATGAAGAAATTTTTAAATTAGATCAAAAATAGAGTCGCCACTTAATTTAATTATGAAAATCGATTTTTTTTTGAAAAAATCTTTAAAGATTAAAAATAATTTTTTTTTTACAAAATTGAAAAATTTGGATAAGTGATTCCTATTAATACTTTTGAAAGGTTTTTAAGGCACTAAGAATAACTAACTCTTATTGACTAACCTTATTGAGAAAATGTTCTATTTTTAAAAGTAAACTAACCTTATTGAGAAAATGTTTGATTTTTAAAAGTAAAACAAAAACTCTTCTTGAGTTATTTGAAAATCATTGTTTAAATGGACATAACTTATTTGATACTTATAGATTCATATTGTTCCAAATAATCAGATAATTCAAATGTCAGAGTATCAAAACTTCAACTTTGATAATTTTATCCGAGTTAAGTTTTCTAGTTAAATGATTAACCTAGTTACTATACGTGGATTGGATTCATAACTTTCTAATAGCTACGAAAGCACATGGGAGGTTCTTAAGTTATTCTTGAAATCTTTAATTTGCCTAAGTGGGCTCAAATTATAAATGAACAACTACGATGAAAATAAACAAAACATAGCAACTCAAGGAGGATTCATCTAAGTTTTAGAAAAAGTTAGTTTTAGGAAACAACAAATATTCTATATATATATATATTATAAAGTAGAGGACGAAACACCACAGCTAGCCACATGGTGAGCTATTAAGAAGCCACGTAGCAGTTTTTAGGACAAAGTTAATAATGATGTAATAAAAAATTTAAATTATTTGACTATTAAAATACATTATCCTTTATTTAAAAAAAAAACATATTAGCTTGAAAATAGAAACTTATTGTTGAAAAGTTCTAAATGAACTTTTAATCTTTCATAAATTTATTTCTTTTAAAATGTAAATGTTATAAAACATGTCCGGATAGAATTTATTTAAATATTAAATAAAAGATAAAAATATATTAATAGTAATTATAATAATAATAATAATACCATTTACAGGATCTCTTAGGCTGGGGTATGCCACTCAGCCTACCAGACCATATAATAATATTGGATTAAGCCAAAGTCGGAAGACCGAACCACAGCACCAACCGAAATAGAAAAGAATCTTAAGTAATTTTATGACTGTATGGACGATTCTTTTACCCAAACATGGGGCC
>NC_061116.1:145765381-145766052 GCF_002878395.1 Capsicum annuum | reverse complement strand
TTAGGTTTAGAGATAACTAAACCGTTTTGAATAATTACTTGTTTAAATGTATGTAAATGTTTAAAATGAGATTCGAGGGTTTTTGAAAATACTAAGATATCATCAATATAGACAATGATGAAGTCCATATAGGGATTAAAAATATCATTCATAATCATTTGAAATTCGGAAGGAGCATTCTTTAAACCAAATGGCATGACATTCCATTCATACTGTCCGAAAGGAACATTAAAAGCAGTTCTATAAGTATGAGTTTTATCGATTTGAATTTGCCAATATCCAGATTTTTAATCAAATTTAGAAAATATATTAGCATCATATAATCGAGAAAGTAAGTCTCTTTTATTCGGTATAGGGTATCGAATCCATTTTAAAACTTTATTCGGAGGTTTATAGTTTATAACTAGTCGAGGTTTTCCTCGTTCCTTTTCAGCAGCATTATTGACATAAAAAGCGGTACAAGACCAAGGGGATTTTGAGGGTTTTATAAGACCCTTTTGTAGAAGATTATCAATTTCTGTCTTACAGAACTCTACTAATTCTGTATTCATTTGACAGGGTCGAGATTTTATAGGAATCTTTTCTTCACTGAAGTCATCTTCATAAGGAAGAGAAACAATATGCTTCTTTCGATTCCAGAAAGCATTTGGATGATCCGCGCAAATATCCAG
>NC_061116.1:145727199-145765281 GCF_002878395.1 Capsicum annuum | reverse complement strand
TTACTTGTTTAAATGTATGTAAATGTTTAAAATGAGATTCGAGGGTTTTTGAAAATACTAAGATATCATCAATATAGACAATGATGAAGTCCATATAGGGATTAAAAATATCATTCATAATCTTTTGAAATTCGAAAGGAGCATTCTTTAAACCAAATGGCATGACATTCCATTCATACTGTCCGAAAGGAACATTAAAAGCAGTTCTATAAGTATGATTTTTATCGATTTGAATTTGCCCATATCCAGATTTTAAATCAACTTTAGAAAATATATTAGCATCATATAATCAAGAAAGTAAGTCTCTTTTATTCGGTATAGGGTATCGAATCCATTTTAAAACTTTATTCAGAGGTTTATAGTTTATAACTAATCGAGGTTTTCCTCTTTCCTTTTCAGCAGCATTATTGACATAAAAAGCGGTACAAGACCAAGGGGATTTTGAGGGTTTTATAAGACCCTTTTGTAGAAGATTATCAACTCAAAATTTGTATCTTTGACTCGAACAAGATGGTAAACACACCCCTTATATATTATATTTCTTGCTTTAAGATATGAAATAATCTAACCCTTAAGGACTGAATTACTACCCCTCTATTCAATGACTGGTTCATTAGAAATTTGAAACTAAATGACTCTATTTCTACAATCCACTGAGGCATAGCATGAGTGGAGCCAATACATGCCAAGAATGACATCAAAATCAGTCATCTCTAACTCTAAAAGATCAATTTAGGTGATTTTCTGAGATACTATGACCGGGTAATTTTTGTATACCTGTGTGGCTATAACAAATTTACCCACTGGGGTAGACGCTGAGAAAGGCTCTGCTAACATTTTAGCACAGACATCAAAATTGACAGCTATATAACGGGTCACAAAATAAAGTAAAGCTCCGAGGTCTAATAAAATATAAACATGAAAATGGAAAACCTGCAACGTACCCGTAACCACATCAGGAGAACATTCCTAATCATGCCGAGTCTGGAGAGCATACAATCTATTCTGGCACTGCCCACTAGTTGTACTGGAAGTGGCACCTTGCTGGGTCAGGTGACCAGCTAGAGCTAAAGAATAATTTAACTGACCCTATTGACCAGTGCCTGGGTAATCCCTGACTCTATGGCCTGCCTTGCCACATCCAAAACACATATCACTACCAGCCCTACACTCACCCTGATAATTCCTATCACATCTCTTACAAAATAAATTAGTGTGACTACTACTCACTCTACCCTAGGACTTAGATCATGGTGCTCTATCTTGACTGTCTTGGCTGAACTTAGGCACTGGCGCACTAGCTGAAGATAGAGCTGGGGCTAAAAATTCTGGTGAAAATAAGAATGGTTAGTGCCTTTTAAACTTGGCTAAGAAAAATTAAAACCACCCATTCTGGCCCTCTTATTCTATTTCTCCCTCTCTTTATACTTTTTCTTCTCAATCTACTGAGTATAAACCTTGAGTCTAGATAGATCCATTTTCTTAATCAGCATGGCAGTCCTGCACTCATTAACCATGCTATCAGCTATACTAGATACAAACTTACTCATTCTAGATCTGTTATTGCAACCATAGTAGGAGCGTACCTTGCCAATTGAGTAAACTTAAGTGAGAACTCCTTCACACTCATACTACTCTGCTTCAAATTGATAAACTCCTAAACCTTAGATTTACTCAACTCTAGGGGAAAGAACTTATCCAAGAAAGTTGTGGAAAACTTCTCCCACTCTATAGGCCCTCCATCAACACCTCAATCCTCCTCCACTGCTTAAACCAAGTGTAAGATACAACCTACAATTGATATGCATCCAACTTTGTACTTTCACTTATGGTGATGCCCATGATATCTCTCACTTTATGCACCATGTCTATAAAGTTCTGTGGATCCTCCTCAAACTTATACCCTAAAAATAAAGGGGGATTCATCCGAGTGAAATACCAAATCCTAACTACAGTTGTATTTGCCACTGGATTGGCTGGAGAAATAATCTGCTGGTTATTCTTAGTAGCTACAAAATGGGCTAGGGTAGTAAAATCGGATCTGAATTTGGCATGGGAGACATGTTCATTCAGGGGATCTTCTTGAATAGGTGGTGGTGCAGGCTGATCCCCGTTCCTTCTTTCTTTGTATCTTTTGGGAGGCATTATCCATAAACAAAATAAAGGATGAGTTAGAAAGAGGAATTATATTGATCTCATTCCTTTCTCATGACATGAACGCTGAAAGAAGGGAAACTTTCCTAAGAACATTTCGTAGCCTCTCATCCATGTGTGGTGCACTTCACACCCATGTACAAGACTCTACTTAATGCAGCTTTCAAACTCCCTAGGATACTTTAAAACCTTAGGCTCTGATTCAAAGTTCTGTCATGACCCGAGGCTACTCCTTAGTCACAAAAATGGTGTTAATAGCCACAAGTGACCATAAGTTAACCCATGAGTTGTACCTGCTGTGAGCACTGAGTGAATAGTACTATAACACATGAGCAAAAGGTAAACTGATAAAATACTATAAATCTGAATACTAAAATATGTAGAAATAACAAGTCTAAAATATCTGATGAAAAAACAAATTGTGTGTCTGAAGCAACTGATAATATTGAAAAAAAAGACTGATTATCTGAAAGCCTCTAAACATCATGAAGTGTTGATGGGACAAACCCCCAACTAACTCCAACTGACTGATTATAAGGAAATATTAAAAATAATTGGTATAAGTAAATCATAACCTTAATGGATGAGTACTCACCACTTTTGATGTTGTGTAATGCCGAGTTTTTTAAGAACGGTCAGGAAACTGAGCGTTCGAACCTATGTTATAAGAGAACATAGCACAAGAAATGTATGCGGTCAGTACTTTTAATGTACTGGTATTTGAGATGAGGACTGGTTGATATGCATGATATAACTGAGCATGAATGCATCCACAAGTAATATCTTATAATGCAAGACCAAGTATATATAAGTTACTGGGATAGTCTATGATCTAAAAGACTGAAATTTGTACAACAGAATAACTGACAAACTGTACACTTGGTCAAGCTAACTTGAGCTGAAATACACTAGATCTAACTAAAACTGTGAGAAGTATCATATAACTAACATACCCCAATCTGAGCTAATTAGGGTCTAACCTATTACCCCAATTTAAAGTGTGTTAGTACAATGCCACGAGTACTAACACATGGCTGACGATATGGATCCACAAGGTTGATGTCCTGAAGGACTAGGGAGTCACCCTCTACTGGTAGGTGCTCTCATGGGATGTGCATTAACCCTCAACTGGAAGGAAAACATCTCAAACCTACACTAGCTATGAAGTTCTGGAACTCAGGGACTTCTAATAAAGGCCACACCCTCTACTGGAAGGTGAGCCCCCATCCCTGGGTTTGCCCGGTGCTAAATCCTACTCCCAACTAAATTGAGACTGGTACTGCGCTGAACTAAATTCAACTGAACACAACACTGACATTGCTCATCATGATCATAATAACTGAGTAAATGGTAATATTTCTGATTTAACTGAAATCATTACTTGAATATCTAAAATATAAGTGAACACATAGGTATTGGGTGTTCATAATCTGTCAGCACTGAAAGATCATAAAATACAATATTAAAGCTTAAAATTTTAGTATGGGATCATGGCTCAAAGAAAAAAACATAAACACCCCACCAATTAAGTGAAAAGGATGGACTTGAACATGGGGATGTCTTAAAACATGAGAAAACAACATTTCATGACTAAATGCACAATTCAATATTATGACATAAAATTTAATTGAATACAACAAATGAAATCAAAATTTAAAATATAAAATAACCTAATTTTTTATGGAATTATACTAGGACATGAATTGAGTCAAACTACTAGGGAAAACATAAATTAAACTCATCTTTAATACATGCAACTTCATAATGAAGGAAAAACTTATATTTTAACCAAAGACGATATTTTTGGGCTCCATGGGTGAAAGAGACTCATGGTTGAACACCCCACATACCTTGATAACTGAATTCTCAAAGATTTCTTAGATTGGAAGCTTGAACTCTTGATTTCTTAGGAAAAAAGCTTGAGTTTGTTCTTGGGGAAGGAGAAGGTTTTCTTGAGAGTAATTTAGAGTGAAAGGGGAAAATAATGCCCTTTTTAAAGTCCCAAATCGTGTTAAGGACGACTTGGGTTGAGGAGAAATGACTCAAATGCCCCTTGGTAACTTAGATTAAGAAGTTGGGCGGGACACCATTGGCATGCCGCGACCCTTTCTTGGGTCAAACGACCATCTCATTGCGACCCTATCTTGGGTCAAGCAACCACCGCACTGCGAACCTCCATGCCTCCCTTGTACCGTGGGGCTATCTCAATTCTTCACTATTTCATCCATCCAAACATTTCCCAAACCTTATTTGAAAGTCCTAAAACCCTCCCGAGACATACTTTTAACCTCCCTAAGCATGAACCAACTCTAAAACCAATATTTTAGGGTTGAGAAGGCGAAAATAAAAATTCATAAAGTTTAGGGGTCTTGAAATTGACTAAGTCCTCAACACTAAGTGAAATTTTCAAGCCTTGGACCCCTTAAGTATTCAACTAAGAGTTGAATCGAGCTTAGAATATTTTAGGGTATTATAATATCTCCCCTTTGGGAGCATTCATCCTTGAATAAGAACTAGTATGACTGAGGATACAAAGGCAGCTGAGATTATATTCTTAATATGCATGACCTGGAACATGATTACATAACCGAGTCTAAAGCATGATACATAAAGTGAACTAATTTTGTGAATCCATGCAATAATATGAGAATGGTTACATAGCTGAAATAGAGAACAGAAAAGAGTCAATCTAAGGAATATCGTTACCTCAAGCTGAATCTGAGTTTGCAAAGAAAAGATAAGGGTACTTGGTCCGTATATCTGATTCTGCTTCCCAAGTATCTCCCTCAACGGACTAATTCTGCAAAAGAACTTTAACCAAGGGAACATCTTTGTACCTTAATCTACGAGTCTGACGATCAAGGATCTGAACTGGGACTTCTTCGTAGGAAAATCTATCTTGAACATCCATGCTTTCTAAAGGAGAAACTACTACTGAATTACTAATTTATTTCTTTAACAAAGAGACATGGAACACTAGATGTACTGACGCTAAATCTGTAGGAAACTCAAGATCATAAGCTACTTTTCTAAAATAGTTTGAGATTTTGTAAGGCCCAACATAGTAAGGACTGAGTTTTCCCCTCTTGCCAAATCTATTCACTCCTTTCATAGGTGAAATCTTCAAATATACTACTATAACTATGTGCCACTATTGGATAAAGGTCTTTCTCTAGATAAGCTTAACTCCTTTAGCCCAATGATATCAGTAGTGGATCCATATTATAAAAATATATCATATACCAATGGAAAGGTATAAGGAAGATCTCCCTAACGTAGGTTAGACGTTGTACTTCATGATACTCACATGATTTATGCCAGTTAGAAAAAATCCCTATAATTAATTTTGAACTATATTACATACTTTTGTTTTTCATAGATTTTTAGCTCAAACATGTTTAATCTCACTTTATAGAAATGATATGTCTTACAATTTTTAGTTATGCATCATAAAATGATTTGTGTTCATAGCTTCCGAGTTACTGTATATTTTATTTTGATAGAATTTCTGTAGCTTGCTCATTGCATTGTATTTCCATCTAAAAGCATGATTTAAATATTTTATATGAGTTTAGCATATCTCACATTCTCAACATTTAATAGTACTAACCTCATACCTTTTTTTTACTCTATATCCTCTCATTATATATATATATTTAGGTGCTCATTTCTAGACATGTGGCTAGGTCAGACTTTTAGATATTTCAACCCAGATTTGATGAGTCCTCATCACTCGAAGATCATTTTTAGTAGTTCAAAATATTTTTTTATTTTAGGTTGTTATTTTAGTTGCTTAGAGTTAGCTAGGGGATCTTGTCCCAGTAACTCACCTTATTAGTTAGCAGAGGCTTTATCAGACATAGTAGTTCAACTATTCAGTATTCTAGATATGCATTTGCTTAAAAATTATTAGTTTGTTAGTGGATTATCCATTTTATGTGATTATGCTTTCGCTCAGTATTTTAAGTGTATGATCTTAGTAATATGCTAGTATCAAGGGTTTACTTAGGATCACTTATGATTCTACGTACTATGTCTTATTTAGGGAGTAGATTTGGATAAAGACAAACTTGGTATCAGAGCACTAGGTTCAGGAGTCATAGAATGTTTGAACAATTACACTTAGTATAGTAATTTTTTATGAGTTTGGAGCATGTCACACTTATAAGAGAGAGGGCATAAGACATTTTGGAAAATACTTCATTCTTTTATATTTTTTATCATGCGATAGATTTACCTCTATTTACCCTCCTAACTCGTGTTTTATACATTTTACATCACGCCTCTACAAATAAATATCGGACAAATAAATAAAGACTGTGCAAGAAATAAAAATTCTAATCCACCTCCACCATCAAATCAACCTTCAAATAATGATGTTATCAGTGTCGAGTATCAGAATTCCATCCAGATGTTATCTCAAGCTATGACAACCCAGGTGAATCATAATGTATCAATCCCTGATAATCCAAATTTATTAGTTAACTACTGCTTGAGTCAAAAATTTTATCAAAATTTCTCCACTGGAGTTGTTCAGATCAAAGGCTATGAAAGACCCATAGAACTTCATTAATGAAGTGAAGAAAGTACTTCAGGTAATGCATATGTCTGAACTTGTTATATTTTGTACACTTCTTTTATTATCTTGAGAGATAGTTGATTACGAGGACAAGATATGTCAAATATTTCATAATAAACATACTATTTTAATTATTGAGTGGCTTGAGTCTGGTGTGAGTTTATGAATGAGCCATTATGATATGAAATGAGTATCGTGCAGTTATGGTACACAAACCCTAGGTTTTCCTCTAAATTTCATGATTAGCTGGGTAGATATAAGACCCTTTAGCATGTGTGTACAAGTTTATAATTCTTATGAGTTTTGATTTGATATAGAGTGAGATTGATAAAACATAGAAGCTATATAAATATGAAATCTGTGTAAATAAAATCTATAGTTGTATTATGACTACTTGTATTTTTCGGGTTGGAATGACTTGATATCTTTTATGGGATGATTTATATGTATTTTATTATTGATGTTGATATGTTTGTTGATTATTATACATCCTTTGTGTTACTGGTTATGATAGGTTAGAAATTGGTTGACTTTACTGGTCGATACAGTTATTGATTATCTGTTGATGTACCTATCTACTTGTTTTATTGGTTCATGAGATATACTTGCTACTATTTTGAGTCGGTCTATGATGCCTACTAATACATAGTGTTTGTACTGATAATACTTTGTACATTTTTTCTTGAGTGTAAACTGTGTTTCAGAGACTTTGATATGACCTTATATCTGGCGATCCTAGTTGATTGATCTGAAGGTGAGCTACTCCTATTCATATTGCCACAACTCCTCATAGTTACATTTGTTCCTCTTTCAAATGAAGATTGATTAGATATATTTTTAATTATTCGAGGTTATTTTATTTAGTGTCCTCTGTAAGATGACTTTCAAATTTTGGAAATGTAATAGTTGGACTTGAAAATTTTTATGGTTTGAGAGGTACACCAACTCATATTTGTGTGAGGCTATACATTGTTTGACACATGGAGTGATGGACCTTACCATTTGCTATCGCTCTCCCTTGTATTGATCTTTTTTTACTCCGCACCACCTACACTCTTCACTACATCCTAAATTTTCTTGTTATAATGAATTCTAATATTTTTCACATCTTACAACCAAAAAGAAAGAAAAATAATAGAATCTATGGATTTTTTTATAATGCCCAAAATCTATTTCATATTAAAAATAACTTGTTCTCCTTTAATTATTTATTTTTGTAATCTAATTTAAATATCATCAAGGTATCAATCTTGGGCGTACATAACATCTTCCTCCATTTCCTCAAGTGCATATTTAGATGAGTGACACATTTCATATTTAAAATTTAAGGTATAGCTTAAATTAATTTAAGAAGCCTCTCAATTTACCACAAATTTTGGCTCCTCATATATATCATTATTTTCACAATATATATTTTACATTCCAATATTTCATTTCCCTAATCTTAATCAAATTAAAAATACTCTCCGACTTTTATAATTATCTAAATATATAAAACCAAAAATAAAGGTTTGAAGGGATTAAACATGAAAAAAGTATTAGTAAAATTATTAAGAAAATATAGAGACTAACTTGGGGAAATTAATTAAAGGTGACGAAAAAGTTTCAAAACTAAAAAAGAGTGACTCAAGTCTTAAATATTGAGTAGAGGTGACAATTTTAAGATTAGTATTAATGACACTAATTTTAAAACCCTCAAGTTTTATTATTTACACAAAGATTCCTACCTAATATTTACACAAAGATCCCTGCCGCAACTTCGACAGTTGCTTGCAGCAACTTCGAGAGTTGTTGCAGCAACTTCGATAATTGATGTAACACAACAACTGATTGTAGTTGTTGCAGCAATGATTGTAGTTGCTGAAGCAACTCTCGTAATTGTTGAACCAACTCTCGTAGTTTCTGAAGCAACTCTTGTATTTGTTGAACCAACTCTCGTAGTTGCTGAAACAACTCTCATAATTACTGAAGCAACTCTTGTAGTTGCTGAATGTGCTTAATTATTTCTTCATTAATTTTTAAAAGAAATCAAAAAATTTCTTCTCAAACTTTTCAATTATTTTTTATAAAAATAGTCCATGAAAATTAAAAAAGGAAGAATGAAATGAAAAGAGAAAGAAAAAGAAAAGAGAAGATGTAAGAAGAGAAAAATCTATAGAGAGAGAGAAAAAAATAAGAAGAAGAAGATGGGGAGAAAGAAAAAGAAGAAGAAAGATTGAAAGATAAAAAAGGGGAGGAAACTTTAAAATTTGAAATTTGAAGTTGGAGGACTTTTTAAAAAATTAAAAAGTTTTTAAAAATTAAACTTTACATCCTAATTAATTTAATCACAATTTAAATGAAGCTTTGACCTTAGCTGGTCAAAGTTATCACCATTTTTAATTCAAAGACTTTTTTGTCACATCTCACTTAATTTTCTCGACTAACTTTGTTGTTCAACTGAAATATTCTAAAGCATCTTACAAATAATAGTATAAAATATTTTTACAGATTTTTAATATTTTTAAATATGTAACAGATCTTTAATAAATTTTTTCAAAGGTAGTTAGCAGAATTTCAATGAAAATAAAAAAAAATGTAACATTATATGATAAAGTTATTCAGAAAATATAATTAAAAATGAGAATTTGTTACTAAAGTTGGTGAGTTTCTCTTCTAATTTATTGTTTAAATATCGTTAAAAGGCTTGTTAAATTAATTTAATTAATTTTGAAATACGGTAATTGTCACTTATCTAAATATGTACTTCAACTAATAGAGACAATCTAATGGAGAAGAGTCAAATCCAAAAATATTTTTTTTTATTTTCTTGGGATTGCACTTGCTGGATAATTATGACCTATTTATTTTATTATCTTTTTCTTTGCTTCATTTCTACTATCTATTCACCTCGTCCAAAAAAGAAAATTTTTACATAAATTAAAGCGAACTAGAGAAATTAATAAAACGACGAAGTAGGGAGGATTAATGAAAATGAGATGGAAGGATGAAAGGGACAGAATGATGGTAAATATGAGTGAAAGAGAAAGTGGTAGCAAATGGCAGGGGCCACCACTTCATGTGTTAAACAATGGATAGCCTCATACAAATATGACGTGGTGCGCTTCTCATGCCATAAAATCTTTTGTCATACTTTTAGTTTTTATTTATTTAAATCAAGATTTATTACTTTACTATCGTATTTTGTTAAATGAACTGATTAAGGTTTGGGTTCGAGGGTTCTCCCATCGGAGGGCTAGTGTAGGTGTCACTCACAACCATTTAGATCATGACAATTGTATATTATGATTTGTAGTTTTGAAGTCATCTGTTGAATGGTTACATAATGAGAATTTTGGATTAAAAAAGATGTGCTTGTAAATTTAAGCAATAGACATAGATATTTGAAATATAATATATATTTATATTTTTTAAATAGAAATAACATTTATTTTCTTGTCAATTGTTATATTTTGATAATTTTATTCATCTTATATATAATTTTGTTAATTAATGTGATACACTTACAAAACACGTAAACTAACAAGTATATAACCAAATATCCGAAAGAATATTAAATCCTACAACCTCACCAACTATTGTATTTTCTCTTATTTCCTTCTGCTTTCTTTTTTGGTGTGTTATTTATTGTAAAAGTGATCAAAATTTATTGAACTATTTTGAAAGAGACTTTTTCAATCACTTAAATAAAGGAAATTTAGTTAGCTGCTTTCTTTGAAAAGTTTGAATTAAAATACATTTCTCTCCTCCAGAGAGAGGAAACCATCGGTCTAAAAACTCTGATTTAATTTAACACTAGATATTCAAAATTCGTGTTAGGACAAGTTCAACAAAAATAATGCTTATTATATATTTTTATACAATAAGTTTGAAATAGTAATTTATTTGAATATCAAGTTTACACTTACCAAGTTTTACAAATTCCTTATCAAACTTCTTCAAAGTAAATATGATATACGTTAAATTTTAATGTTGAAATAATAATTATTCGATTGACTTCATATATCTGATACACTTAAGTTTTCTAAAAAGAACAATATCTTTTAATATTTTGAAATGTTTTAATTTTTAAAATATTTAATCCTCAATGACATAATTTATAACCATCAAATAGTTAATAACATATATAAATTATAATTAGGGAATGTAAATATAGTCACATAAATTTAGATTGAGGCGTAAACTACAAATAGTATTATGTATAAAGAAACTTGAGAAAATTGAAGGAAAGGTATCTTTTAAGTCTTGAATGAAGGATTGGTGACATTGACCAACTTAAAGGGTCAAACATCATTAGGAAACTTGAATAAGTTAATTGTGGACTTGATTAATATTTTTAAAACTTTCTAATCTTTTCAAAAATACAAATCAACCCAACCCACGCCCCTCTTCAATTTAAATCAACCACTCTCTCTTCTCTCTCGACAGCTTCTCTCAACTCTCTCTCTCAACTGAAAGTTCTATAAAATTTCTCCCTTCAACCCCCAGCGACTTCTACCTTCAAAGACAAATAGTTGGGCTTTGAGTTCCTTTCTTCAATTCAAATAAACCCGTCTCTCATCCCTCTCTCGACAGCTTCTCTCAACTCTCTTCCAACCAACTATTCTGCAAATTTCTCATTTCAATCCTCGGCGACTTCAACATCCGACTATAAATAGTTGGGCTTTGAGTTCCTTTTTGACTTCAACCTTCAATCGACGTGACAGCCTTGCTATCCAGCCACAACAGCTTTGAATTCTTCATCATTCTTTTTCTTCTTTCACAGGTAAAAATTTATGAAATTTTTAGTTTTGTAGAAAATGAGGAACTTGAGCCAACTTCTCTTATAGTATTGGTTGATAATTTAAATATTTGTTGCATTAATTGAAATGCGGTCTGAATAAAACCCTAATTTTTATATTTCTTCTCTTCTCTTTTCGAAGTGAATTATGATTTTTTGTTGTTTGTTGTATTTTTTTGAAGCTTGATTTTTATTGTTTGCGTTTATAAAAACAAAACAACAATTTGAGTTGATTTGTTCTGTTCTTATTCTTGGTAAAAATAGTGAAATTGTTGTTTTTTTGTTGAACAAAATCATGCTACTGTTTTTTATTTCATCGAATAGATTATCCATCTGGTGCAACATATTAATCATCTGATGTAACAGATTTATCGTATGATGCAATATATCAACCATCTGATACACCAGAGGAACCATCAGATTATAATTATGATGCAACAGATTAATCATCTAATACAACAGATTAACTATCTGATGCAACAAATTAACCATATGTTGCAATAAATTAAGCATCAGATAAAAAATCTGATGCAACTAATTAACCATTTGATGCAACGTAAGAACCATCAGATTAATGATCCGATACAACAGATGAACATCATGTTGAATAAAATCCTATAAACTCCTCTAACTGGAAATGTCCAAGACTTGATTTTTCCAACTGATCATTCATCTGCCGCCATAAATGACCCTATGTTTAAAGACATCAAAACAATACTGACCGTTGATAATTGTTCCAATAGATCACTTATGTGTTGCAACAGATGTGTGACAGATCACTCATATATTGCAATAGATGTGTGATCTGTGGTACAAACCATTCATCTTTCTCAATAGATGAGTGATATATTTTGTATTACCGCAACAGATTACTCAGCCGTTGCTATGGGTTATTTAACTGTTCCAACAGATCATTCATGTGTTGCAATAGATGATGTCATAATAGATGTATGATCTGTTGCATAGACCATTTATCTTTCTCAACTGATGAGTGATATATTTTGTATTATCATAACAGATTACTCAATCATTGCTACAGGTTATTTAACTGTTCTAATAGATCACTCATATATTGCAATAGATGATGTTGCAACTACACAGACCATTTATTTTTCTCAATAGATGAGTGATTTATTTTGTATTATCGCAATAGATTACTCATCTGTTACAACAGGTTATTTAACTATCCCAACAAATCACTCATATATCACAACAATGTGTGATCTGTTGCACAGACCATTCATCTGTCTTAAAAGATAAGTGATATATTTTGTATTATTGCAACAGATTACTCATCCGCTGTAACAGGTTGGTTATATGCTGCAATAGATATACTACCTAGTGTAACAGATCGGTGATCTATTGCAACTATTATTTTACTGTTTTGCTTATTTGATTTACTGTTATCCTTTTTTAACAATGCATTAATTAACTATAGTATATTTTTTATGTTCCTGTTAATTTTAGATAATATAGTTCCCAAAAGAACAGAAATCGAATCAAGTCCAAGTAAAGGAACAAGTAAAGAAGCTAGGCTACATCTACCACTCTATGAGCATGCTTTACAAGTGTTATCTCAATCAAGAGTAGAATATAATGAACACGGGGAGGAGGAATATTTTAAAAGAGATAATGCAAATGCTAATAGCCCTTCCACCGAAGAGTTGGTCAAAGCCTTCAGCATTGATTATTATCCTATGAGAATGCAGTGCGATGGTGCCGCCGATTTAACGGGTGATTTCGTGGTTAAGTCAGCCATGGGAAAATCTTTTGGTGCCTTCAAAAAAATACTTTGAGAACAAAAATTGAATGCTTATTTCAGGGACAGTTGCTTTGAGAAATATCTTGATTTATCAGAGGACAATAATGCTCGTTCCAAATAAAAATAGTATATGAACTTCTCAAGCGTAGGTTTATGTGTGAAAACAAAGATAAGATGGATGAGGTGTGGATAAATTATTGTGGCATGCCTGTTTGTTTATGTTGGAAGGAGTTTGCCATAGTTACTGGACTAAAATGTTATCCTTCTTCACAAGTTATACTTATTCTAACCTAGAAAAAATACCCTACACACCCAAAAGAGGCAAAGGCAAGTCGTGTGATCGTGATGACCTAGTGTCCATTGTTTGTCCAAGCTTCAAAAATAAAAATTTGATAGAAGCGTGGAAAGGTAAAGGACTTTCAAAGAAGCATAAGCAGTCATTGTGCTTGGTTTGATTTGTACATAATATTCTTTGGGTGAGAGACGTTAACAACAACATAAGCCTTTATTTAATAAAGCTCTCCGAGTATCTTGAGGCATTTAATAGCTATCCTTGGGGGTATGAAAGCTTTAAAATGACTGTCAAATATTTGTTGACTCCGTTAGCGCCAAAGACAGTCAACTTATATGGCTTTCCATGGGCTTTCATGGTAAATGTTTATTTCTTCTATTATGATATCATTCATTTTTTATTCAATAATGGTTTTGATTTATTGGCGTTATTCTATAGGCTTGGACGTTTGAAGCCATTCCTTATTTGAGACAACAAGTGAACTACCAGGAAGGAGTTTCCTGTCCAAGAATCTTGAGATGGTTATCGGCCAAAACTGATAAAAATACAAAATTTCTTGATCTCTTCAACCCCCGAAGGATACAGTAAGTATAATTATAATAAATTTTCTTTTTAATTAATGATTTTTTAATGATCTAATCATCATTGTATTATGTAATGATTTATGTTAGATTATGCATCCATCGCTAGTTCCGACCAATCGAGAGTTGAAGATGGAATTTTTTCTTACTTTATGGTATGTGAAAACTTTATCGAACCTTAAGGTCATCGACATAATAAAAATGGAATTGTTTGGAGCAACAACCATTACAAGAAAAATAATTTTGGAGGGTGGGCTTGTTGTTGTTGATGGTCTTAGTGGTGATGGAGTTGTTGGTGGTGGTACTAGTGCTGCTGTTGGTGATAATGATTCTCCTCTTACATTATTTAAAGTAAATTATTATTATTATGATCATACTTGTTATATAGATTTTGCCTCTCCAGCGAATATTCTACATGCAAATGTCAAGACTGTAGGGCGAAACATGATGTAGTGATTAATGTTATTAATACATTAACTGCTTTTGTAAAGGAATTGATATCTAAGAGGGGTCTCATTCCACCAAAGAGGATTTTATTTCCATCTGCTCCATTAGTGATTAGGGCTAAAGGGAGAAAGAGAGTGATTTCCAGAGCATTATCAAGCATCCAAAAAAGCAAAATTACAACTCCTCTGTCTATGTGTTGCACTGAGCAACATACAAAGTCTAAGAGAGAGAAGCACGAGCTGAAGAACGTGAATATAGATGTCTTTCAATTGACAAAACAAACAGACACATATCTGTTTCAACAGATGACACATCTGCTGAAAATTATCAAACAGATATATACACCTGTTGCAACAGTTGAATAACTTATTGCACTAGATAAAGTATATGTTGTGGCATATGTCTCGTCTATTTTAGCAAATCATACAACTCTTCATACAGCTTTTATTTGCACCAATAGATGACCTATCTTCTGAAACTGATGATTCATATATTGCAACGGATGGTTCATCCATTGGAAATTATCATACAGGATCTTCCTCATGTAGAAATTTATCCCAACAGTTGATTCATTATTGCAACAAAAATATAATCTGTTTGGAATAATTTAAAATAGGAGGAAAACCTGTTTGGTTTGCTAGAATGGATGAGTTATCCTTTTTTATTTTGTTGTATCTCCTTGATTAGCATTGACCAATTCTGGCTTTCCAGGTGGATGTAGAAGAAGCTACTACTAAACAGCATTGACAATATACTACTCCTTTTATGAAAATATGGAGAACAGAAAGCGCAGAAATCATACGTAAGCGACAAAAAAGATTCATGATGAGCAAAGCCAAATTCCATAGCACCAGATGAAGAACAACTTGTCCATACTGAGTAGATCTTTATATCTTGAGCCTGTCAAAGTAATCTTTGTCATCATACTTAAATTGTTGTTGATGTATTTTTTGAGATCAGTACCCATAATAATTTTTTTATATTTTTTTATATTTTATTTATTTGTTGACTTATTTTAGGTAATTTCTGAAGTCTTCCATTTATTTTATTTTGTCTATGAATTTTATTTATTCCCTAGATTTGAACTTATTAATTGAAAAGTAATACTAGATTTAAATATTACAACAGATAATGTATCTGTTACAACAGATGACATATATATTGGAAAAATCAAACAAATTTAGACATATGTTGCAACAGGTAGGTAATCTTTTAGAATTTATCAAACAAGTCTTCCTATTGTTGCAATAAATAGACTTAAATAGAAATATTGAGATAATACAACAGATGACCAACCTATTGCAACAGATAAACTATATGTCAGAACAGGTAGAATAACTGTTACAACAGATGGAGAATCTGTTGCATTATAAAAATTCAACTTTTATTGGACATAAAAAATTACCACTACGTGTAAAAAGGTTGAAGTAAATTAAAATAAAAAAGGCGGAACCCATCGACGGTGTTCATTTCAAACACCTAAAATAAAATAGGCATCAAGTAGACAATGTTCATTTTAAACACGTAAAATAAAATAGGCATCAAATGTGTCAGTCTGGCACATTTTGCTGACTTACCGTCACTTAGCCCCCAATGGTCATTCCCCCCTCCATTGTATTATATATTCCTCTTCCTCCTAAAATTTAATCCTAAATTCTCAAATCTTCTTCTCCATCGTCAGCTTTTTTTATACATCCAAATTCTTCGAATTATTTCTTTCATTTTTTCCAATTGAGCTTGACAATGTCAAGCGCATCTTCCACTATTTTTTGTGATAAAGATTTTTGATATTGTAAGTTTAGTCATGAAGCTATGTTAAAGACTTCTTGGACTCAACAAAATCCAGGTCGCTGATTTTTTACTTGTAAGATTTCAAAGGTAATATTTTTTTTATTTAATTAGTTGATTAATTATTGACTTGTAATTGTGTTTTTTTTTTTTTTATAGAAATTGAGTGAATGCGATTACTTTGATTGGTATAAAGAACGAAACCCTTCACAAGAAAATCGTGTACTCTGAAATTTGTTGAACAAAGTCAAGGTTTCTAAAGATAAACAAAATCAAGCAAGAAGATACTATATTGCTGCCGTTATTGCTACTGATTTGGTATTGTTGGGCACATGGATATTCAAGCCTAATTGCTGAAATTTTCATGGTGGTGTGTGTGTTTGCTACTAGTTTGGTGTTGTCGAGCACATGGATATTCAAGCGTAACTATTGGAAAATATCAAAAAGATTTAGGCATATGTTGTAAAATTTAGGTCATATGTTGGAAATTATCAAACAGGTCTTCCCACTGTTGCAACAAATTAGACTTAGATTAAGATTATTCTTAGAAATAACATCGGCGTAATATAACAGATGACCAACCTATTGCAACAGATAAACTATCTTCCAGAACAGGTTCAATAAATTTTACAACAGATTGACAATCTATAGCATTATACAAAACTCAACTTTCATCAGAAAAAAATTATTGCCACTACATGTACATGTAATAAAGTGAAGGGTGACTTGAAATTAAAAATTGTTATTTCACAGGCTCTCCGATATACATAGGCTTCAAGCGTCTGGTTAGTAACCCATAAGCCCAGACCTCTTACAAGTTTACCACAGTATTGTTACACAGAAAAGTCGTTGGCTCAGCTATTTCTGTACCGGTCAACAAACATTCGATGTGTGAAAGAGTGTGTAAGCCACTCGCTTTAGAGGCATCATCTTTTAGAAGGATCATTCCCTTGTTTCGACCTTCAAAATTCCATGATTTCTTTATCAACACATCCTTTTGAAAATGATTCAGCAGTTTACTCTCCCTTAATAAGATGGGCAACAGCACCATCAGTGGCTCCATGAGGAGAAAAATATCAAAATCATCGATGAGAGGTATGTTGGAGTCATAAACATTAATCTTTCCCTCCTCGAGTAGTATCTCAACAGGCCGATAATGCAAGTCGTTCACACTAATGACTGCAAGAATCCTCTTTGCCTTGCTCCAGCCCTTGCCGTGTGGATTTGGCCACTCCCCTCTAACATATTTTATTATTTCTTCTTCATCCAAGACCAACGTAAGAACTAGGAAATCAAGTCCCACGCCAAGTGATAACACCTCCCTATTGAGTTAAACGTACCTATCCTTGAGCTTCTTATAGAAGTCGAGGTCCATTATCCTATCGGCAACATCATAAGCTTTCCAGTATGTTAATTTCCTTTTCCTCAAGAGGAGGAGAATTATGTCAACATGTTGTGATATAAGAAGTCAATTTTAAAATAAGTTAGTAACTGTAAAGATGCAATGGAAGGTATATGTAAAACCCCGATTCGTTGAACCGAAATACTATACGATGCTCATAACCCTGAGGAACAACAAGCTAACCCATGACTGATATCTGTACCTGTATACTGCAAATCATGATATAATAATGCGGAATACATAGAACTGTAAGGCCATAAGGTTCAACTGAATAAAATTATGTGGGTAAAAATACCCAAAACAACTCAATCTGAAAGCTAAGTCTGAATGTAAATCTGAACGTAAATCTGAAAGCGTCTAAACTATCTGAATAAATAATTGAAGGAACATGTCTCCAACTAACTCCGTAAAACTGAACTGAAGAAATAAATAAATGTATCAAATCATATTGTCCTCGAATCAATGAGGACTCACTATGTCTCTGCGACTGGAATGCTACTGCTATGCTGGGATGGAGCTCGTGTCTTGGAACCTATGGTATAACATGAAAAGAAAGAACCATAGCACAAATGCGTCAGTACAACTGGAGTGCAGACTATACGAGGAAAGTAGGCTAAACATAAAGTGTTTTATGCATAAACAACATTGACTGACTAATATGAACGTGGAAGTACAAACACACATATATAGAAACTGGGACCATGAATACGTGATAGCATGACCTGTAAGCTAATACATGGTGTACTGATAACTGTCATGACTGATACTGAAACTGATAGCATGGACGACTGTATCTGACAGTCTTGTATATACTAAAATCTGAAGAACACCCTGAGTTCTTTTATTGAGACTGATACTGAAACTATGGGAAGTAGTGTTTAACCGACATGCCCCATGTATGCCGTTATGGCTAAGCTGGGGTCCAATCTCTGCCCTGTCTTGAGGGGTGTCCATACCGTGCCACGATTAAGGACAACCTGTGAGTGACCCTTATCTGGAGGGTACTCAATGAGAACGGTTAAAACCCTAAACTGGTGGGTTAATCTACCTCATCAACCCTAATCTGATGGGTTAATATATCTCAACCTACGCTGGCTACGTAGTTCTAGAACACAAGGATGACTACTAAGAATCACACCTTGAACTGGCGGGTGAGTTCCCATCCTTGGGTTCACTCGGTGCTAACCTCTACTCCCATCTGGAGGGATTGGACATGAATAACTGACTGTGCATGACTTAATCTTACTAATTTCCATTGACTGGTGGAATGTTACTGATATCTGATAACTGACTAAGATCATGAGGTTTTCCTGAGTCACATGACTGACTGAAGTCTATGGAATCATAGCTTGCGTTCGGATATCGTGAAACATGACATGGCTCTAGGCACAAAGCTATAGTTTTTGGGTACAAGTACCCCTAGGACCCAATATGAGGAAACTGACACACATGACATGACTTGATCACAAGATTTGAGTCCACAATTCACAATATCATAAGTAAGGCTTTCATAATAAGAATGATTCTCAACAAACTATCACATGATCGGGAATGCACACAATATGTATATACTTGCATGGCTTCAATAACATGGTCATTCCATATTGCAACAATATCATGAGCATCTCGTACAACTTCTACAATTCAAGACACTAGCACGGGGATCACGTTGAACATAAACTTAGAACATGGAATAGTCATTTAGGACTTATTATGTCATAAAAGCATGATTTCTATTCCCTTAGGTATTTTCACAAACACCTTACATGCATATCTTAGGCATAGGTGGATTCATCAAGATTACAAATATTCAACCACAAATTTCACATATTTATACGTTAAATACCACCATATCCTCACAATAAACATACAAAGATCCCATCTTAGGCATCATCAAACTTCAACCACAGGAACATCAACCACCAACAACATAAACATCATGATACAAAATTTAGAAGATGGTTCTTGAGCTTCATGGATGAAAGGAGTCCACGAATCAACTCACGCATACCTTAGAAGGAAGATTCTTGATGATTGACGGAGAAATTTCCTTGAAATCGGATCTTAAAGCTTAGTTACACAACCCTAGTTGTTTTTCTGTTTTAGTTCTCTTGGATAATGAGCTTTGAGATGATAATAGGGTTGTAATATGTTTAGAATCTATATATTTTTTAGGGTTAAGTTTAGAGACGTGTAAGGAGTGTTAAAAGACTTAATTACCCTTAAAATAACTCAAAACGGAGTGTTTTGGGCACCTGGAACTGACTTAGGCGGCGTCCAAGTGATTGTCTAAGCTAGGTTGGGTGGCGCCTAACCAATCGCCTATGTTTGGTTGGGCGGCGCCTAACCAATCACCTATCCTTACTGTCTCTCACAAAAATGGGCATAACTTTTCGCTCAGGTATTGGATTAAGGAGAAATTGGTATCGTTGGAAAGCTAATTTGATTCTCTACAATTTGGTGGGTCTAAATCAGCCAAAATACCACATTAACATCGAGTTATACTCGTTCAAATATGACTCTTGCACAATAGAATACTAAAACTTGATGGATTCAAAAACTCTTAGCTTGTATTACCTTAAGTGACTCATATGAACATGCTTAATGCATCATAAGCTATCGTATCACTAGGATATTCATTGTAAGTCATGTAATCAAGTATGAATCATAGGATATGAGATTTCATACGTAGGAATACTTATACACTTCCTAGCTTAGAAACATGCGGCGTATTACAATATCTCCCCCTTGGGAATATTCATCCTTGAATGAGAATTTACTGAGAAGGGATAAAAGACAATAGAACCTCTCATGACTGACATGCTAAACTTACTGAAGTCGTGCATATCTGATGCACGGCCAACTGACACATGAATGAATGACTGAGTATGAAACGGTTAATAGGTACCAAGTTTATACTGGAAACATGAACGTGAAAGTGAATAAGATTAAGAAGACCTATTACCTTGAGCTTGATCTGAATTAGCAGGGAAGAGGTGAGGATACTTGGTATGCATATCTGCTTCTGCTTCCCAAGTACCTCTCTCATGAGACTGATTTTGCCAAAGAACCTTGACTAGAGGGACTTCTTTGTTCCTCAATCTACGAGTCTGATAATCTAAGATTTCGACTGGAATCTCTTCATAAGAGAGGCTGTTCTGAATGTCGATGCTCTGAATAAGGACAACAACTATTGGGTCACCTATTCACTTCTTTTGCAAAGAGACATGGAAGACTGGATGGACTGAGGCTAGATCTGAAGGCAACTCAAGCTCATAAGATACCTTGCCGAAGCGACAAAGAATTCTGAAGGGACCGACATACCGGGGACTGAGTTTCCCTTTCTTGCCAAACCTCTTCACTCTTTTCATGGGAGAGATCTTAAGATAGACATAGTCATTGACCTCAAACTCGAGATCCTTTCTACGAACATCTGCATAGGACTTCTGTCGGCTCTAAGTAGCCCGTAGTCTCTCTCTGATCAAATGAACTTTCTCTAAGGTGTCAAATACTAAGTCAGGATCTATGATTGAGGCCTCACTAACTTCGAACCAACCAATCAGAGATCTACATCTCCTACCATAGAGAGCTTCAAATGGAGCCATCTGAATACTAGAATAATAGCTATTGTTGTATGCAAACTCTATCAAAGGCAAGTGGTCGTCCCAACTTCCCTTGAAGTCAATTGCACACGCCCTTAGCATATCTTCAAGAGTCTGAATGGTCCTTTCTACTTGACAATCTGTTTGAGGATGAAATATTATGATGAGATGGACTTGGGTATCGAGACCCTTTTGGAACACTTTCCAAAAGTAAGAAGTGAACTGGGTACCTCTATCTGAGATGATAGATAGTGGAACACCGGGTAACTGAACTAACTCCCTGATATAGAGTTTGACATAATCCTCGGCCGAATAAGAAGTGCGAACAGGAAGAAAATGAGCTGACTTGGTCATTCTATCTATAATGACCCAGACTGAATCATATTGATGACGAGTTCTAGGCAAACCCATCACGAAGTCCATGTTAACTTCTTCCCACTTCCAAGTAGGAATGGTGAACTCTTGCATAGAACCACTAGGTTTCTGATGCTCTATCTTAACCTACTGACATATAAAGTACTTAGCCATAAACTCTGCAATATCTCTCTTCATCCCACTTCACCAATAGATCGCCCGCATATCGTGATACATCTTAGTGGCCCCTGGATGAATAGAGTATCATGCACCATGCGCTTCTGCAAGAATTTGCTGCCTCAATTCATCTACACCTGAAACACATAGATGACCCTGACAACAAAGAACACCATCTCTTTCTTGGGAGAAAACCTCGACTTTCTGATTCTGAACTGACTCTTTGAGCTTAACAAGGCTAGGATCCCTATCTTGTTTCTCTTTCAGCTCGGAAACTAGAGATAACTCTGAAGTACTATGAACACATACACCACCCTCTGAAGAATCGACTAAGCGAACGCCTAGTCTGGCAAGTTGATGGATCTCTTGAGCCATCATTTTCTTACTATCCTCAATGTGAGAAATACTACCCATGGAGAGTCGACTGAGAGCATCGGCCATAACATTGGCCTTGCTCGGATGATAAAGAACACTCATGTTGTAATCCTTCAAGAGCTCTAACCACCTTCTCTGGCAAAGATTGAGATCTTTCTGGGAAAAGACATACTAGAGGCTTTTATGGTCTGTGAAGACATCTACATGAAATCCATAGAGATAATGCCTCCAAATCTTTAAGGCAAGAACTACCGCTGCTAACTCAAGGTCATGAGTAGGAAAATTCTTTTCTTGTGGCTTTAACTGTCTGGAGACGTAGATGATGACCTTACCATGCTGCATGAGGGCATAACCTAAACCCACTCTGGATGCATCACAATAGACTACAAAATTGTCCGAACTATCTGGAATAGCTAGAACTGGAGCTGAGGTGAGTCGAGTCTTCAACTCTTGAAAGATCTTCTCGTATGAATCTGACCACTGAAACTTAATCTACTTCTGAGTCAATCTGGACATGGGAGATTCAATAGAAGAGAATCCCTTGACAAACTGTCTGTAATAGCCAGCCAAACCCACGAAACTCCTAATATCTGATAGAGATATGGATCTGGGCCAGTTTCTTACTGCCTTGGTTTTCTGAAGATCTACTGTAATGCCATCATCAGAAATAATATGACCAAGGAATGCTACTGATCTTAGCCAAAATTCGCACTTGCTGAACTTAGCAAAAAACTGGTCATCCCTGAGAGTCTGAAGAACAATCCTGAGATGGTCTGCATGATCACGCTCTATACGACAATAGACCAGAATATCATCTATAATGACTATGACAAATATGTCCAAGTACTGCTTGAACACACGATTCATCAAATCCATAAAAGTTGTAGGGGCATTGATAAGACCAAATGACATGACTAAAAATTTGAAGTGACCATACCGAGTATGGAAAGCTGTCTTCAGAATGTCACATTCTTTAACTCTAAGCTAATGATAGCCTGATCTGAGGTCTATCTTGGAGAAGTAACTGGCACCCTAAAGTTGGTCGAATAGATCATTAATCCTGGGAAGAGGATATCTGTTCTTGACCTTGACCTTGTTGAGTTGACGGTAATCAATACACATCCTGAGAGAATCGTTTTTCTTGTGCATAAATAATACTGACACACCCCATAGGGAAATGCTGGGTTTGATGAATCCCTTATCTACGAGATCCTTCAACTGATCTTTTAGTTCCTTGAGTTCTGCTGGTGCCATTCTGTATGGCGGAATAGAAATAGGTTGAGTATCCGGAAGAAGGTCTATGCCAAAGTCTATTTCCCTTTCAGGAGGAATGCCTGGAAGATCTTTGGGAAAGACATCTGAGTATTCATTAACAACAGGGACTGTTTCGAGGCTGGGAAATTCAGAACTGGAATCTTTAACATGCACGAGATGATACACAAACCCCTTAGAAGTTATTTTTCTTTCCCAAAGGTAGGAAACAAGTTGACCCCTGAACACTGAAATGCTACCCTTTCACTCTAGGACGGGCTCATTTGGGAACTGAAACTGAACTATCTTGTTTCTACAGTCGACTGTGGCATAGCAGGAATGAAGCCAATCCATGCCGAGAATGACATCAAAATCAGTCATCTCTAACTCTACTAAATCTATTGATGTGGATTTCTGAGATATCATAATCGGGCAGTTCCTGTATACCCGCCGGGCTATGATGGTTTTACCCATTGGGGTAGAGACTAAGAAGGGCTCTTTAAGGACTTCGGGACTGATTCTGAAATCACCTGCTATGTATGGAGTAACAAAAGACAAAGATGCACCTGGGTCTAGCAAAGCATAAACATGAATATAGAAAATCTGTAATGTACCAGTAACGACATCAGGAGAATTTTCCTGATGCTGTCGGGACTAAAGAGCATAGAGTCTGTTTGGGCTTTCCCACTGGTAGCACTGGAAATGGCACCCTGTTGGTTCGAGCGACTGGACTGAGCTGTAAAATGATTTTGCTGACCCTGAATACTTGACTGCAGACACTCCCTAATCCTGTGGCTTGGCTTTCCACAACCAAAATAGACATCACTACTGGCTCTGCAAATGCCCTTGTGGTTCTTACCACAAGTCTGACAAAGGGGATTCGTTCGGGCACTGCTAACACTGCCTTAAGATTTAGAGCCTGGCGCTTTATCTCTATTGCCATGTCTGAACTTCGGCACTGAAGCGCTGGCAGAGAAAAGAGCTGGAATGGCTGACTTGGAGTGAAACTATAAATGGTTTCCTCCATCTGACTTGGGGTAAGCAATGTTAAAGTTACCTAATCTTGCTCTATTGTTTTGCCTCTCCCTTATCTTAAACTTTTGCTCTTCTACTTTTTGGGCATGGGTCATGAGTCTGGCTAAGGTTATATCACCGATCAGCATCACAGACCTATACTTATATACCACTCTATCGTTGAACCCTGACACGAACTTGCTCATCTTAGCTCTATTGTCTATAACCACATGAGGAGAATACCTAGCTAGCTGAGTAAATCTAAGAGAATACTCCCTAACTATCATATTCCTCTGCCTGAGGTTAATGAACTCAAGAACTTTGGCTTCTCTCAGCTCTTGGGGAAAGAATCTGTCTAAGAAGGCCATGACAAATTCCTCACACTCAATAGGGCCTGTATTATCTAACCTCTCAGACTTCCACTGTTTATACCAATCATGAGCAACGTCTTATAACTGGTAGGTGGCTAACTCAGCACTCTCAATAGAAGTAACACCCATGATGTCAATGACCTTCTGTACTTGGTCAATGAACTCCTAAGGGTCCTCATAAGACTTAGACCCATAGAAAGATGGAGGGTTCATACGGGTGAAGTCCCGAACCCTAGCTGCTTTGGGATTGGCCACTGGATTGGTTAGAATGACTGGTGGCCGTTCATTCTATGCAACCATGGACTAAGCAAGTATGGTAAATACGGCTCTAAACTCTGCATGGGAAACATGTTCGCCCAAAGGATCTTTGGGCTGAAGAGCAGGCTGGTTTCTTCTCTTTGGGGCCATGGTCTGGAATAAGAGAAGAATGGATTAGATTGAGAGTTTAACTTGTGATTATTCTCACTAGCATGACATGAATAATGAAGAAACGGGACTGTTCCTAAAACATCTTATAGCCTCCCGCATATAAATGTGGCACGCAACACACCCATGTACAAGACTCTACTAGATGCGGCTCTCAGACTTCCTAGGACTCTATTGAACCTTAGGCTCTGATACCAAGTTTGTAACACCCTGATTCATTGAACCGAAATGCTACATGGTGCTCATGACCCCAAGGCACTATAAGCTAACCCATGACTGATATCTATACCTGTATACTACAAATCATGATATAATAATGCAGAATACATAGAACTGTAAGGCCATAAGGTTCAACTGAATAAAATCATGTGGGTGAAAATACCCAAAAAAAACTCAATCTAAAAGCTAAGTCTGAACATAAATATAAATGTAAATCTAAAAGCCTCTAAACTATCTGAATAAGGAGTTAAAGGAATATGTCTCCAACTAACTCCGTAAAACTGAACTGAAGAAATAAATAAATGTATCAAATCAGATTATCCTCAAATTAATGAGGACTCATTGTGTCTCTACAACTAGAATGCTACCGCTACTGCTGAGCTGGAGCTCGTGTCTCGGAACCTATGGTGTAACATGAAAAGAAAGCACCATAGCGCAAATCCATTAGTAAAACTGGAGTACGGCGCATACGAGGAAGGTAGGCTGAACATAAAGTGTTTTATGCATGAACAACATTGACTGACTATTATGAACGTGGAAGTGGAAACACACATATATAGAAACTAGGACCGTGAATACGTGATAGCATGACCTATAAGCTAATACATGGTTTACTGATAACGGTAATGACTGATACTGAAACTGATAGCATGGACGACTGTATCTGACAGTCCTGTATATACTAAAATCTGAAGAACACCCTGAGTTCTTTTATTGAGACTGATACTGAAACTGTGGGAAGTAGTGTTTAACCGACATGCCCCATGTATGCCGTTATGGCTAAGCTGGGGTCCAATCTCTGCCCCGACTGAAGGGGTGTCAATACTGTGCCACAGGTAAGGACAGCCTGTGAGTGACCCTTATCTAGCAGGTACTCAATGAGAATGGTGGAAACCTTAAACTGACCGGTTAAGCCACCTCATCAATTCTAATCTGATGGGTTAAGATGTCTCAACCTACACTGGCTACGTAGTTCTGGAACACAAGGATAACTACTAAGAATCATACCCTGAACTGGCGGGTGAGTTCCCATCCTTGGGTTCACTCGGTGCTAACCTCTAATCCCATCTGGAGGGACTGGACATGAATAACTGACAGTGCATGACTTAATCTTACTAAATTCCATTGACTGGCAGAATGTTACTGATATCTAACAACTGACTAAGATCATGAGGTTTTCCTGAGTCACATGACTGACTGAAGTCTATGGAATCATAACTTGCGTTTGGATATCGTGAAACATGACATGGCTCTAGGAACACAGCTATAGTTTTTGGGTATAAGAATTCCCAGGACTCGATAGGAGGAAACTGACACACATGACATGACTTGATCATAAGATTTGAGTCCACAATTCACAATATCATAAGTAAGGCTTTCATAATAAGAATGATTCTCAACAAACTATCACATGATCGGGAATGCACACAATATGTATATACCTGTATGACTTTAATAACATGGTCATTCCATATCGCAACAATATCATGAGCATCTCGTACAACTTCTTTAATTCAAGACAATAGCATGGGGATCACGTTGAACATAAACTTAGAACATGGAATAGTCATTTTGGACTTATTATGTCATAAAAGCATGATTTCTATTCCCTTAGGTATTTTCACAAACACCTTACATGCACATCTTAGGTATAGGTTGATTCATCAAGATTACAAATATTCAACCACCAATTTTATATATTTATACGTTAAATACCACCATATCCTCACAATAAACATACAACGATCCTATCTTAGGCATCATCAAACTCCAAACACATGAACATCAACCACCAACAACATAAACATCATGATACAAAATTTAGAAAATGGTTTTTGAGCTTCATGGATGAAAGGAGTCCATGAATCAACTCACGCATACCTTAGAAGGAAGATTCTTGATGATTGATGGAGGAATTTCCTTGAAATCAGATCTTCAAGCTTAGTTACGCAACCCTAGTTATTTTTATCTTTTAGTGCTCTTGGATGATGAGCTTTGAGATGATAATGGGGTTGTAATATGTTTAGAAGCTATATATTTCATATGGTTAAGTTTAGGGACATGTAAGGAGTGTTAAAAGACTTAATTACCCTTAAAATAACTCAAAACGGAGTGTTTTTGGCACCTGGAACTGACTTAAGCGGTGCCCAAGTGATTGCCTAAGCTAGGTTGGATGGCGCCTAACCAATCACCTCTGTTTGGTTGGGCGGCGCCTAACCAATCTCCTATCCTTACTGTCTCTCACAAAAATGGGTATAACTTTTTGCTCGGGTATTGAATTAAGGCGAAATTGGTATCGGTGGAAAGATAATTCGATTCTCTAAAATTTGGTGGGTCTAAATTAGCCAAAATACCACATTAACAATGAGTTATACTCGTTCAAAGGTGACCCTTGTACAATTGAACACTAAAACTTGATGGATTCAAAAACTCTTAGCTTGTATTACCTTAAGTGACTCATATGAACATGCTTAATGCATCATAAGCTATCCTATTACTAGGATATTCATTGTAAGTTATTTACTCAAGTATGAATCACAGGATAGGAGATTTCATACGTAGGAATACTTATTTGCTTCTTAGCTTAGAAATATGCGGGATATTACAGTATATCTATTGCATAGGGTTCTCTAAATCAATAATCCAACGCAACTTATGCAACAGATGAATAATAAGTTGTAACAGAACTACTACCAGTTGCACCAGTATACCTAGCTATTGCAACAGATGTGAAATCTTTTGCGTAGTTTCTTCTTTATGGAGTAGATTAGAAGGGATAGGTTAGGAAAATTTAACTTAACTTGTACTCGTATAGCATACACAAATCAATAATAGTCTGGAAGTCCTGGGGGGAAAATGGAGGCCTGGGTAATCTGGTGCGCCTGGCTTGGCATTTTTGTCCTGTCACAAATCTCTCTCTTCTTCGGTGCCAAGTTCCACATATATGTCCACCTTATTAACTGTCCCCTAAACTTTAAAATCTTTTAGAGAAGGAGGATGTAATACCCTTGAACTTTTCCTTAAGTTTAATTTCATCTCTAGAAGGCTAAGGAATGACTTCCTAAGTGTGTAACATTTAAACCATATATAATTTCCCTAATTTCTATTTTTTTATCATGTGAGAAATTTAATTATCTTTTCAACGATAGAAGATTCGCCCAAATCCAATAATCGGGCAAGAAATTATGGAAAATTTAAGTCTTAGTCGTAAAACAGCATCATTATAGTACTTGGTGCGTCGCAGAGAGGGTCTATTTGACAATTATCAAATTCCAGTATTTGAGCATGATTGTGGTACATCGCACTAAAGTTCCAGGTCCCAACCAGTGGGAAAATGCGATGGCTCCGCATCGCGGTGATCCCAAGAATCCCATTTGTCAATTTCCAGTGAGCCACCACGATAGTGGCGCGTCGCGGTGGCCCTTAAAATTGAGTTTTCCAGTTTAATTTTTCCAGCTTCATAAAGTAGTTAAAAGGCCACTTTGGACTCTTTCCAAAACTCTTAAATCGTCCAAACAGCAAATTTAAGGTCATTCCAAGCATCATATAAGACTTTTCTCAAACATTCTCTCAAATTAAAAACCTTAAGCATCCAAACCCAATTCCAAAAATCTCTTAAGTTTACCATTACGAATAGAGTCCCAAGGGCTAGAGTTCATCCACAGCTCCTAATTCACGGTATGTGAGGATTGAACAAGAACACTTCTTCCATTCTTGTACCCAAAGTTTTGTTTTTTTCTTAAAATATTTTAGTGTTTCAAGATGAATTACGCCTAAATTGCTATATTTCAAGTATATGAGATTATGAATTTGTTCAAGTCTTGAATTATATGATACTACACCTATTTTATGATTTGAATTGACAATTAATATTATGAATTGCATATTCCTTCCATGATTGATGTTTGGAATACTCTTAAGGTTGAAGTCATGATTTACCCTCTATTTTGAATTGAGATTTCTTGAATATGTATGCATGTTTTAAGGTCCAAGAATGAATTTTGATATATTCTATAGTATTTCAAGAATGGTATTGATATCTCCATATCATTGAAGTTTCAAAGCTTATTAAAGATAGTCTACCAAAGTGTAAAGAAAAGAGTTGATTTTGATCCTAAGTTAAGAAAGGAATCCACATGTTGTGATTTAAGTTAAAGGGAAGCATATTGGCTAACATTTCATACTGTTGAATTGTATAAGGTGGATTTTCCTAAAAGTTATGAGCCTAGTATGGGAGTAGTACTTAGCATCGAGTTGGGGTTGATTTCGAGGTCTCATGCCTCAGAACTACGAACCACCATAGGATTTGATTTACCCCAAGTGGGTTGAGCTAGTGATCACTAAAAGTAAAGGTTATACTCCAGTGGTAAGGATAGAACAGCTCTCCCCAATGTAGGTAGGACGTTGGACTCCATGTAGCTCACATGGTTTATGTTGGTTAAAAAAAACTCCCAAGTTTCCTAGAATCTCAAGTCTTAAAGTTCTTAAGGTTTTAAGTGCTTGAGTTTCAAAGACGTTCCTTGTTTTCAAAAGACTAAAGTACATGTTCTAAAAGTTGTTGTTTTAAGAGTTCAACTAGTTTACAAGCTTAAGATCAAAGAAAGAATACAAATTTAGAATAAAGTTTAATGGCTTACGTGATTTATACTACATGTTTCATTACTCACGATTTATGAGAGTTTTATTTAAGCTATGTGAGTCATCTACAAAACCATGTATGTTTTCCATAAAGATTTAATGTATTGATATTTAGTTTCATACACCCACATATACTTAGTGCATTCCTAAGTGTTGATTCACATATACGTCTGTGTGCTATATTATCTCATAATGTAGGTCAGGTGCTCAGTCTCAGCAGTGTCAATGATCCTGAGTACCTTTATCTACACCTCCACTGTTGTGAGTCCTCATGGTTTGAGGACCTATCTCTAGACACTTCAGTATTTTTAGTAGTTGTTCTACTGCTTTCAATTCAGCTCGAGTTAGTTGGTAAGCTGTGCCAATGGCTCTCTCGTTTGTTGAGTAGTAAAGGCTTTGTCAGACTAGATGGTTAGAACATTTAGATTTGCAGTATTTTGTTACTTTTATAGTACTCATTCGGATTTCAGTTAGACATGATATGACATGATTCCTTATTTTGCTCTCATTATCTCTAAGTATGCTTTACACTAAGTAGCAGGCTCAAAGGGCTAGCTTGGGGCTACTTGTAGCCTTAAGTACGGTGTGATGCTCTGGGATAGTATTTCGGGGTGTTACAGAGAAATTGTAATTTGTTTTGATTTTTGATCAGAGAGTATGTCTCTAATTGCTCTTTTCTTTCTCCTAACCAACACTGTAAGAGTGTGTGGCTCCCTCACCTTCTTGGATGGTATGACACACCTCTTGGATTTGAATTCATTGATAGCTTTAAAGATAGCCTTTACATTTTTAAAGAATTTATCATATCTGTCCTTGAACTCTTTACATTCGCAATGAGAACACGAGGGTGAAGAGGGGTGAGAGGGACCCGTATAAGGGTGAAAAGAGGTGTTTTCAAATAAATTTATTCTTTCTTGAGCATCAACATGCTCATCATCATGAGTGGTAGAAGCATCAGTATGCCTTCCAGCAACACCAACAACTCTACCAGAAGAAGCACCCGGATCTGCCTTAGTAGGTTGGTTATGAATTGCCTAAACATTAGGCTGACCTTGCCTAACTGCTCTTCTTATGGCTATTGCTCCAGCCAATTCCTTCTTTATTAACTCCACCGTTGGGTCTGCTATAGTATCAACATGTTCTAGAGTAATATAAGAAGTCAACACTGACTCGTCCTCTGTAGGCATGATCCATGGATGCACAACCTACAAAAAAAGATAGATGTATTTAAATTTTATAATATAATAATTTTCACAGTTGGGTTATATTTTAAAAAAAGTCCCATCTGTTGCATCGTTTGCAGTATATGGTTAAAACCTATTTGAGTCTAGTTCAGAGAAATAGAGTAACACATGGATAATCTAATGCAAAATATTAATCATTTGTTCCAATAGTTGCACAAGACGGGTAATCTGTTATGCAACAGATGATTTGTATGTCGCAACAGATAAACAATATGTTATCAGATTACATATCTGTTGCATAATTTTCAGTAGATGGTTAATCTATTAGGATTCTGTTTCAGAGAACTAAAGCAATGGATGGATAATCTGATGCAAGATATCATTCGTCTGTCACAGCAAATTATCCATTTGTTGCACTAATTGGCACAGGATGGGTAACCTATCTCAACAGATGTCCCATCTGGTGCATCAGATATAACATCTGTTGCACTATATATAACATCTGTTCAATATCTTTCTTTAAGTAAAATTATTTTACTTGAAGAAGATGTACTGCATCATATAGAGGGTTAAAGAGATCAGCCTTCTAAATATTGGTGTTGCTCTTTGCAGCCAACTACCTAAACATCCTTGGATGAGAAACCTCATCTGGGTAATCCATTAACTGCTTTCAGAGAAGAGAAATGGCTTCAAATGCCCAAGTCTAAAAATTATAAACAGGAAGCAAGCAAAAAAAAGTCATAATAACTATATTCAATATAAATTAATGGATAAGTAAAATTTGTGACTAATTTTACCATGAAAGCCCAAGGAAAGTTGTATAATGTGGTCGTCCCTGAGGATAGCTTTGTCAGGAAATATTGGACAGTCAAGTAGAAGTCGTCATATCCCCAGGATAATTGTTGAATTTATCAAAATCCTCAGATGCGCCAACAAATCATCTTGTATGGCCTTGTTGATGTTTCTTGCCAATATAACCGAATGGACAAATCAAACTAAGCATAATTTCTCCCTGTACTTCTCTGGTATGGTTTTATCCTTGATATCTGTCAACAAATCTGATACTTCGTAGCCACGTCGAGCAATGTCAAACAACCCATCTATTTTTTCCTTACGTTTTCTTTCCTTGGATATTTTGCGGGGTGAAAGTTCTTCTAGGGGATGGCATCTTAATCCCGTCACTATGGCAAACTCTTGCAAGCTAAAACAAACAGGCATGCCACAGTAGCTGATCCAGATTTCATCCATCTTTTTTTTGCCCCCTCATTGGGATCTTTATCATCCCCCACATACTTGATTATGCGCTTGAAAAGACCATATACCATCGTCATAGGGAAATGGATACGGGCAGAGGGGTCCTTGGGCAGCTCAAGAAAGCGTCTAAAGCAGCTCTTCTTAAAAAGTCCACCTATGTTTTTGTTCTTCATAATTTTCATAAAATGTTCAAAAAATTTCCCCATCTGACATTTAAGTACAATTTTACCAGTTAGTTTTTTTACTTCTGGGTCGTTTATCGGCATTGTAATTTGAAACCTATCAATATTAAAAGTTTTGACAGGATCATGCTGGGATGTCGATATTAATTCATGCCTCAATGGTGATCTATTATCATCATGTTGATGATCATCCTCTTTCTCTTTCTCACTCTCCAATTCCTCCTCTTTCTCACTTTCATTTTCTTTATCACCATCTACAGACCCATGTCCACCTATTTCAATGTTGTTTTTATATCTTTTCTCAGCTTCACTTTTCCCTGATTAAGATTGTTCAGGAAGCTCCTCCAAATCGCTCTGTACTGTAGACTTTTTTTGGTTGGTCAGACGTTGATTATAACGACCTGATTTTCTAAAACTGGAACGTCACACGGTGCTCATGATCCTGAAGGATCACAAGCCAACCCACTACTGATATATGTACCTCAACACTGCGTAATATAAATAATAAGTGCGGAAACTAGCCATAAGATTCAAAACATCTAAAAATACTTAAAATTGAAAACTGAATACTGATACACCTGTCCGAAAAGACTCTAAACTGTCTGGACTATGGAGTTGATGGGACATGCCCCCAACTAACTCTGTCTACTGAAATTAAACTAAATCTGATACGATAATAATAAAAATATGGATCATCCTCGACTGAAAAGGACTCACTGCTATGTCTACTGCTGCTGACTGGGACTGTGCTGGTAAGGGTACTCTGGATCTCGTGCCTCTAAACCTATGGTGTCAAATAAAACACCATAGCCAAATGCATCAGTACAGGAATGTACCGAGTATGAAGATAAGGTAAGGATAATGCCAGGGCTTAGGCATAAATAATTACTTAACTGAATAATCATGAGAGTATTGAATGAGAACACATGCATGAATGTACAAACCATAACTGAAATCATCGTGACTCGAAATATTGAAACTCGGATACTACTTTATTGTCATCCAAACTTACTGACAATGCCTGAGATACTAAACAACTGATTCATCTGATACTGATAACTGAGTACTGGAGTTGAGATCAGTCTTATCCAGTGAGTGATCTTAAAAATTGATGATACTGAAACTAATTAACTGAATCTACTCATCTCAATGACTGAATTCTGAGCTTTCTACTATCGACTGACTACATAGGAGATCAAACCTCTCTAACGGATGATTTCAGAGTCTACTATCAATGATAAGAAATGATCGTGTCCGAATCTGACAACAAGAATACTCAAATGAATTTGAGACTGAGATTAAGCCAATTTGACGGGTGATCTCAGGATCTGATAATGAGATTACTCAACTGAATCTGAGATTGAGATAAAGCCTATCTGATGGGTGATCTCTAGATTTGATAACAATAATACTCAACTAAATCTGAGACTGAGATCAAGCTTATCTGACGGGTGATCTCTAGATCTGATACTGAATAACTTTATATAGGACCAAGCCTATCTGACGGGTGGTCCATGAATCAATGGAACTATTTGAGTTCCTCACTGAGATAGATGACTGTATCTAAAAGTCCTGAGTTTTAAAGATTGATATTGAAACTACAACTGTGGGAAGTAGTCACTTAACCGACATGCCCCATATCTCAACTGGTGGGGTCCAACCGGTAACCCCAGCTAGAAGGGTCTCAATACCATGCCATGGGTAAAGACCTCTTTGGTCAATCCTCTCTAATGGGTGACCTTAGAAGAAAGTCAAGCCTAAGGCAATATAATAGTCAAGCCTATCTGACGGGTGACTAGCTTTTCCTGACAAGTGACTCCTGCATCCTGCACTGGCTACGTAGTTCTAGAGTTCAGGGATTGCTCCTAATGACTCCGCCTCTCTGACGGGAAGCTGTCATCCCTGCCCTCACTTGGTGCTAGCTCCTACTCCCAACTGAAAGACTCTGAACTAATTCTTAACTGAACACAAACTAAGTTGAATCTTATACTGATCATATTTCTCGAATGATCTGATTAAGTTAAGCTGAATTTACTTGGTTCTGTATCTAACGGAATACTACTAAATCTCGTTATCTGATTGAATGACACTGATCTTTTAATAGATTACTCAGTTACTACAGAGGTTATAACTGAACACTTGAATACTACTAGATCTGAGCTGAGCCTAGATTACTAGAGATATTGAGACTATGGAGATTACTGAGATTACTTAAGTTCTGTATCTTTCTGAGAGTACAGAGTTCGATAACTCACTAAGTTTTGAGAATCGTAGCTTGATTGAGATTATCGTGAAAACTAACATGAGCTCTAGACTGCAGCTAAATTGTCAGGTATAAATACCTCCAGGACTCTATAACATAAAAGTAAAGCATAACCATTCTTGAATTATCAAGACCATGGATATTCATTCACCATCACAATCACTACAGCATCTCTTCAAGCATTTCGGAATCATAAACATGTGATAGTATAGGGAGACATACTATTGGCTCATACTCCATTCAACAAGATCTTGCACCAAACACTTAGCATGTATTAAAGTCTTAGCATGTATCAAAGAGCACATAATTGGAGAATTTCATGCTATCATGTCACAATTTATTCACTAAGGCTTTCTAACAAACACTTGGCATGCATGGGATTGCACACAATTGGGGATTTCTAATCAACATGCTAGAATGGCTCAAATTCCTTCACATAAATATTTTATCAAACATATTGGGAGCATGCTTTGCTTATTCAACAATTTCTACACCTAATTGACATGAACAGATCACTTAACAAGAAACTTGAAGAGGGTTTATCATGAATATCACATGAATTTCACATACTAGGGTTAAGCTTGGAAACCTTATAAATAAACATGAATCACAACTCACATGAATCATGAAAACTCATAAACATAAAAGCTTTGAAATTTAAAAAACAAAGATTCTTGAGCTTCTTAGATGAAAGGGACCCAAGAATCAACATCTGCATACCTTAGTTTCTTGATTCTTGAAAAGTTGACGGAGGAATCTTGATGATTGGGGTCTTTATTTAGGAACCCTAGCTCTTGTTATTGAAAAACTTTAAGAGAAAACTAGTATTTTTTAGGTTAAAATGAGGCCAAATCCCGTGTTAAGGAGTATATATAGGGGTAACAAAATGACCCTTTTCACCTCTGGAATTAAACTAAAAAATTCCAATTTTACATGCTAGCGCGACGCGCCATAATCGCGCCAGGTCACAGGAAATTGGACAATCGGCAAACTGCTTGATGTCGCGACGTGGCAGAAATCACATTGCCACCTTTGTTGTGAACTGGAAAGGCAGCGCGATGCGGTGGAATACCGTTGGTGCACTGGAAATTGACAATTCTAAAACTAAGCCTTGGCGCGACGCACCATAATCGCAGAGGCTAACTGGATTTTGATGATTGCCATTTTGGTTGTATCCGCAATGCGCTAATGTGCCAGGTGGCACACTGTCTTGCTAAAATGGCTCTAACTCTTCGTCCGAGTGTTGGATTTTGGCGAATTTGGCAGCGACGGAAAGCTTATTCGATTCTCTACATGACAAAAAAGTCTATACTAGTAAAATTCTACATGGTTCAAAATACTTCTCTCGTGGGAAGATACTTCTCAACCTTTTAGGGCTGGATTAACACTTTACTAAACACGCTCTAAGGCTCAGACAATGAGAGAATTTTACGGGGTATTAGATTGATCCACTTTCACTTTATTTTCTTTTGGGAGACATGTTTTACCCACAAAAAACATAAAAATAAAAAATATATTACAATTGATTTATGCATAAATTTTAAAAAAAACATTACAAACACCACGACTACCGACACACCAACAGCCACCACCATAAACACCACCAACTAATGTCACAAACAAATACCATGAATACCGACACCACCAATCGCCACCACAAACACCACCAACCAATGCCACTACCAACGTTACCATGATGACCACAAAGACCACCAATACCACAAATACAATCCAACAATACCACGACAGTCAACGGAACACTGCGATGGAAACTAGGGATTTTTGAGTTCTTCCTATGATTTTACCATCAAAACTCAAAATTATAAACCCATTCTCGAAGATAATACAACTAAAAGTTTTATTTTTCATCATTAACTTAAAAGACCTTATTTTTTTATAAAAAACAACAAATATAGAACTCTTCTCAAACTCTATTACCTACGAAGACAAAGAAAATGACTAATACAAGCAAGAATAAAGTCAAAAATAACACCTATGTGGTCGGAAATGAGAAGAAAAGCAATTTGTTGTAGAGGGTTGAGCAATTTTATTGAGTAGTTGTTGTCTATACTATATTTTTGAGTGAGAATGAGAGAGAAAAATTGAGAACTCGAGATTTGAAATGATAAAACATTTTGTATGGGTTGATTTGTATTTTGGAAAAGAATGACAAGTTTTGAAAATATTAATTTGGTCCGAATTGATCTTAATTATTTTTAAAATTATAAAAGATATGCATAATTTTAACCTTCTCATCATGCAATTACCAAAAGGGTACTATTTAGCCTAACATATGAAATCAATTGATATTGTATAAAAACAATTGACGTTGTAGTTGACCGAGTACTCTAGTTGACCCTATGAACTCATTCCTGGTCCTATATTAATCAATTTAGGTACTATTAGTATAACATATGAACTCAATTGAAATTGTATAAAAATAAATGTTCAATATGTCTCATCAGATTTTGCATCTGTTGTAAATTATCAATCAGATTAGATAACAACAAATTACGAATCTATTTTAAATTATCAAACAGATTAAGTAATCTATCATGACAGATTACCCATCTGTTGTAAATTATTAAATGGATTGTCATATATCGCAATATATTACCCATATATTGTAAATTATCAAATAGGAGCTGCCATCTGTTGTAGCTAACCCTATGAGAACTCACCCCTAGTCCTACATTAATCAGTAGTTGACATATAAGAACTCACCCCTAGTCCCAGATTATTCAATTAAGGTATTAGTACCCTGCCCTAGATTAATTAATTAATGTATTAGTTGAACATATGAGGTAGTAAGAATCAGTTCAACTCAGAGTTATCAATCGACGACTTGGGTCGGGAGGAATGCAGTACCATCTTATTATGCAGTTGCCAAAAGATTCAATTGAAGTTGTAGTTGACCCTATGAGAACTCACCCTAGTCTGAGATTATTCAATTAAGGTATTAGTACCCTAGTCCTAGATTAATCAAT
>NC_061116.1:145712455-145727099 GCF_002878395.1 Capsicum annuum | reverse complement strand
TAGTAAGAATTGGTTCGGCTCAGAGTGATCGATCGACGACTCTGGTCGGGAGGAACGCAATACCGTCTCATCATGCAATTGCCAAAAGACTCAGTTGAAGTTGTAGTTAACCCTATGAGAACTCATATTCAATTAAGGTATTAGTCTAACATATGAACTCAATTGAAATTATATATAAACAAATATTCAACCTATTGCAATAGATATCTTTTCTGTTGGATCAATTCTAACAGATTAGGTAATCTATTGCAACATATTACTTATCTATTGTAAGCTATCAAATAGATTACGTTATTTGTTGCGATAGATGACAGAGCTTTGAAAATTTCTAGACAGAAATTGTCATCTGTTGCACTTAAATATTTTAAGATCCTTTTTTTAAAAGAAGTTTAGGTATTCCTATCTGAGATAAAAAAGTTTAAATACTAAGGGGTAAAAAATATTACTTGGTTCTACTTGGATAACTCAAAAATCTCTTGAGTGAGTAGTCTTATTTGGTTTTTTCAATGTCACCGTCTCCTCGTTCCCCTCAAAAGTTATTAATGAATATTTAAAACTCATATCTAGAACTCTCTTCTTCAGCCATAAAGTAGTCTAAACTCAACTCATCACTCTTCTTTATTCTCAATTCTCAATTATCTTTGTTTCTTTTTTTCCTCTCTTTTCTCTCTTCTTTCGGATAAGGAACCTTTAGGATCTCAACCAATCAATATCTTTTCTCGACTGAACTGGATGTTCTAATTCGTTTGCTTTTTTGACATTGTAGGTACGATTCACTATTGCTCTTTCCATCTCTTCTTCTTCTTTGTATCTCATTTAAATTAGATATTTAGATTTGTTGCTATTAATGATTTACCCATTACCAATTTACTATTAATTGAGAAAATTAAAGAAAAGGTGACTTTTAACTCTGGAATGAATGAATCGTTATTTTTATTAAAATATGCAAAAAAAAGTCATTTGTTGGGAGAACTTAAAAGGCCTTATTACCAATATAGTTTTTTTATGCCTTTATTTGGTACTTTGGTTATGTTGTTTTTTTTTTTGGGGGGGGGGGGGGGGGTTTCATGTTGGAACATGTGACATTTATGTTGTGGATGGTGTTGGAACATATGGTGTGGTTTCTTTGTTGTTGATGTTATTTTTAGTAGTGTTGCGATAGTTTTTTCAACTGTTGGAATAGATGGAGCAACTGTTTGAAGAAATCAAACTAGTAGCAAGGCTGGTTTGATTTATTCCAACAGATGACCCATCTATTGCAACATGTCATCCATCTATTACAACGATGCCTCATTAGTTAAATAGATGGGTAATCTGTTGCATCATATTGGTCATATGTTGATTCACTCAATTTTGTGTTACCCTTTTGTAATGTTTTTCTCTAGTTTGACATCAAATGTATTTCTCTTATTTACAGATAAAAGGAAGTGAAACTAGATCCACTTTTGCTCGACCAGCATTAAAGGCTAGAGTAAAGATGGGTTCGGAGAAATAAGCTGCTTGCAGATGGAACCAATTTATATGTGGGAGGTATGTATTACTGATCAACCTATCATCAAAACACACATCCAGTACAATGATTTTGTGAATGTTTGTTCTTTACCTATTAGGCTTTAATCCTTCAAACAAGATATAACATTTTACAGTTAAGATTTTTAGGTTCAAACTGGTAAGGCTGAGGGACCAAGATTGTGGTGTTGATACCCCGTTACAATTTTAATGACAGCTTATGCTCATGTTTTTGTGTCAAGTTTGGGGAAGATTTCAAGTTTTTGGCAGCAGTGCAAATATCTAATAGTGATTGGACCGATTTTAATGGCTTAATAGACTTTTTGAAAGGCCTCCGAAGTTTCGTACTGCAAAAACAATGATGGAACCAATAGAAATTTCCCTGTTCCAAATTTATATGGATGGGTTATTGGAGGAGACTATTCTATAGCAAAAGCTATTTGAGAGAAAACCTATGCGGGAAGAGGGAGGTTGAGAAAGCTATATATCATCTCAGTCCTTGTTTAAGTGGAAACACAGGGTGGGAAGGAAAGTGTAGAGAAATTGGCTAATAAAATTGACATGAAAAATGAAAAAATTGGACGAGGTGCAAATGTAAAAGTGTATCCAAAAATGAAAATTTATCAGTCGTTGAAGAAAAAGAAGAATAGTCAAAAGAATTGGAGTTGGACACTTTGCTCGAGAATGTAACTAGCGAGTGTGGCCTGAATGAAGACTCTCACAAAGTGCAGGACCAGAACTCTAAGGAAGTAGCTTCGTGAGCACGGAAGGTGGTAAGATTGTCGGTCTGAATTGAAACCTGAACCAACTAGTCCTGCATTAAAAATACGGGATTATGTCAATTTCATTTGTGTCTAAAAATCTGAGTTCAGGTTTCTCATGTCAATTTCATTGGCCATATATCAAGGTATGAGATGATATATGACCTTCTCTACCTCCTCCTTTGCACATAGGTATTCTCCCAAGCACCTTCTGTTGTATAAAAGTCTCCTCCAGTAATCCATCTATATAAATTTGGACTAGGGGAATTTCTATTGGTTCCATCATTGTTTGCTGCATTGTGAAGCTTTGGAGGCCTTTCAAGAAGTCCATTGTGCCATTAAAACCGGTCCAATCACTATTGTATATTTACACTGCCGCCAAAAAACTTGAACCCTTCCCCAAACTTAACAAAAAAACATGAGCATAAACCGTCACTAAATTGTAATGGAGTATCGACAACACTGTCTTGGAACCCTTCAGTCTTATTAGTTCGTACCTATCAAACTAAACTATACAATGCAGGATCTTGTTTGAAATATCATTGTCTAATCGATAAAAATATGCATTCACAAAATCATTGCACTTTATATGTGTCTGTCATGATAGCCTGATTAATAATATACATAATTCGCACGTATGAAAATGGGATCCATTGCATGCACCTTATTCTTCCTACCTCATCAAGACATGTCAGACAGTGTTGTTTATTTATCTTCACGCATGTTCTGACTATTAAAAAAGAAGTGTGAAGAGTCGTGACTTTTTATCCTAACACATTTAAAATAGCTGATAAATCAAAATCTTCATCTGTTGCAACTGATGAATCAGCTGTTGGAAGAAATCAAAATATCTCCTCTAATATATGGTCCATCTGTCGCAACAGATAATCCATATGTTGTAACAGATGGTAAATCTGTTGCAACAGACTAGACTGTGTTTTTATTCATCTGCATGCATGTGATTACTTCTTGCTAAAAATATTTGTTTCAATTTAGTTGTCCTATTTATAAAATCAAGAGAATTTTATTATATTCTTCCAAGATTACCCCTATTATAAAATGACTACATAAAGTATATTATTCACATTTATACTTTCATAACATAATTAATGAGGCCAATTTTATAAAATAATCACCTAATTTATATTTTTATTAATTGATGTGTCAAGCCCATAGGGCCCAACTAATATGAAACAGAGGGACTATTCAAAAGAGGTGAAGAGTCATGACTTTTTATCTAACACATTCAAAACAGCTAATGAACCGAATACTCCATCTGTTGAAACTGATGAATCAACTGTTAGAAGATATCAAAACATCTCCTTCAACATACTGTCCATCTATCGCAACAGATAATACATATATTGTATCAGATGTCTTATCTATTGCATATACAAACAATCTATTGGAACAGATGGTAAATCTATTTTGATAGACCATCTATTGCACATTCAATCCATCTGTTGCAACATATGCTAAATCTGTTGCGACAGATGGACAATCTGTTGCAACAGCTTAATAATAATGGGTTTTATCGAGTCTCAAACTATTTTGAAAAGGTGAGAAGTAATTAATGTAAAAGAAAAGTTGTGACTTTTCACAGAAAACAAAATGCCACCAGTTTAAATATAATTAATACAATGGAGTTGAATAGTCCTGTCTTTTGGCCTGACACGGCCAGATTCAATCCTCTATAAATAGGTCCCTCCTTAATCTTTATTCAACTCAACTTTATTTATTTTTTGTATTTTTTATTTTCGTGTGACATCTTCAACTACTTCTATTCAAAGATCATATTCCTTTCTCGTTGAGGTAAGTTTTTTCTAGTGTAAATTTACCCGTTGGTCGTATACATTGTATTACATTTTGAACTTTTTTTTTATATTTGTCAATTCATGTGTGTTCTAGATATGGCTGATCCTTTTCCGTACATTGCTATTCTATGCGACATAGTGCAAGAACTTCAGAGGCAGGTTAATGACCTGCAGAGGGAGTTGATCGCTGTAAGAGTGACGATGTTTCGAGAGATGCAGAGGATGATCAGGGCCCTACTGCTGCGAGTTGATTGGCTGGCTGTCATTAATGATGATGATGATGATGATAATAATTAGAATGTATTTTTTATTTTAGCATATATATTTTAATTTTTCTATATCGGATTTATACCTAATGTATTTTATTTTTCGTTTAATGAAAAATTTACTTTAGTCAGACTTTGGCATTTTAATTCTTATTCAATTTTCATTCTGTCTATTTCTTCTAATCTAAACATACATACATGTTAACATGTCGACGGTTAGTGGCAAGGAGCTATGTTAAATCCAGTAGCACTAGCAATTTTGGATTTTGAGTTCTTTCAACAGATGGACCATGTGTTGGAACAAATTGGTCATCTGTTGCTATCAACAGATTATCCATCTGTTTTGACAGATTTGTCATCTATTAGAGGAAAATATTTTAGTTGTTTGTGCAACTATTGAGAATAATTATGGTCTGCTATATTATTTAGTTCATGTTTTGCCTCTTTTTATTGATGCACAAGTTATTAAAAAAAATATTTTATATATAATAAATGATAACATTAGGTTCACAACAATGAGTTAAATATATAAATGTCCACAACAAACAAACAAACAAACAACAACATAAGTTTCTGCAATTACAACGATCATGGTGGATTTCAATTCGGGCATGTAGTTCTTTTATGGTCAGCGCACTTACATATGGAGCATTTGTTTCTTCTTGATGAAAATGATTGTCCAACTCCACGCCTCCTCTTATATGGGTTTCTTTTCGATTTGATAGTTTTCGAGTCAATATATAGAAGAGGTATTAATCTCCCCATAAGCTCTACTGGAATAACCCAAGATTCTTCGGGAGGCACCATAGTAATATGTCCACTATATGCCATTTCATATTTTTCCACCGAATAATATTGAGAGGAGTACTTGTAAACTTCAGGTCCATATTTATGACCGTATTGAGCTCGAAGCGCTGCCATAACATGTAGAGAAGGTATTTTGTCCAAGTCAAAAACTCTACACGTACAAGATCTTGTTTGAAGATCGATCGTGGCAGCATCACCATGACCGGTGATACGAAATTTGTAATATGCTATTTTATGAGAGAATAACCTATTCCTCAAACTGATGTTCGTTGATATTTTTTTAAATTTTGAAAAAAAATCAGGTTTTTATTCTGGGCACTTGAATTGCACACGCCTTTCATTAAAAAAATCGCTATACTTCTTGCTTATTTTTTCAAACATAGCCTTGATGGGAAATTCTCTTTCATCTCCAAACAATGAATTCACCGATTCAGCTATCTTTGATGTCATAATATTGTACCTATAGAAAATAATCACTTAGTACGACATCATACTAAACTTGTAAATCAAACAAGACATTAAATTCATAAGAATGTACCTATTTGTTGGATAGAATGCCCGGCTCCATCTCTCCAAACCAACATGTGCAAGAAATTCTGCTACCTTGGGATTCACATCTGCTATTTGATTGTAATAGTCTAGAAACTCCTCTCCACTATATGCTTTAGCTACTCTATAAAAAAGGGTGACGACCCTTTCGTTGTGATAGTTGTTTCTAATGCTCTCTCCAAGATGCTAGATGCAACAACCAAAGTAAGCTGAAGTGAAAAAAAGTAAAACCATATTTGGAATACTTGGATGCCTATTCGATACAAAACATAACTCTTTGGTATCTTCAATGCAGCGTCGCAGTTGTTAAAAAAATAATAAGAGGCATCAAATTCCTTGTCCGCTACATAAAAAGTGATAGGAAAGATGTGATTCTCCGCATCCGGCACCACTGTCGGTAGCAGAACTCCATTATACCTGTTTCTCAAGAAGGTACCATCGACGGCTATGCCTTTTCTCAATTGTCGAAAACCTTGAATCCAAGCACCATAGTATACAAAAAAGTACTTGAACATTCCGTTTTCATCCAGATGCAATGTCGTCTTACTTCCGGGATTTGTGGACTCAATCATGTAAGGGTAAGCATCCAATACTTCATACTCATGCTCTAGTGTCCCCCTAACCAGGTCTTTGGAAATCCCTATGGCCGTATATACCTTCCAATAACTGATCAGAATACCTAAATCCGTAAGGAGTTGATTGGACATAACCCTTGTTGAAGGGCCTTTGCCATCAGGGAAACTACTTCTGAAATATTCACCGAGGACCTTTTCCATGGCATGAGGATTTTGGCCCGAGATGTGCTTCAAACCACATGTGTGATACTTTTTATGTTTATGAATGACGAATCTGTCAGAACTTTCGTACTTCACTGCTCTCAACCACCATTTGTATTTTAAATTAGCACATTTGAAGCAAAAGACACTACTTAAATTAATCACCTTCTTTATTCTGAAATCTTTTTTCAAGCAAGAAATAAATAAAGTGTTAGATAGTTCATTATTGTCCTTGAATGACATTCCAACAAAAAAGGCGGTCCTATCGTCTTGAAGATTTTCAAACTGTGTCAATTGAGAAAAACTGCACATAATATTGGTCGCATCAACGGGCGTAGGTGTTTGATCATCATCTGGAATATTCATGTCTAGATCATCCAACCTATCATCAAAGAAGTCTTTTTTTTCTTCTTCTTCTATGTTTTGGTTCTCATTCTCTCTCATCTTTTCAACCATGTAGAACCCAAACACTGGCCTGGTTGAATCACTTAGATAAGTATGAAACCGAACCTGATCGATTATCTTGAAAGGCAGTACACTTTGATTTTCAAAGGAGTTGTGCATATAGCTGATGGCGAGTTCTTCCGGTTGACAATTCAGTCTACAAAAGTTGATGATTAAGTTCACAAAATTATCATACGAAACATCACTTTGGACTGTCATAGCTATCGTCTCTGGCATTTCACCATTCTTCCAGTGCCATACATATCGATTGCTCTTTCGACCCATTGACCATAACAATCTACCCCTATTATTATTGATCCCTCCATTAGTGGTACCTAAATAAAGTCATTTGTTAAAAATGTTGATATTGATTTCATAGTGCCTTGAATGAATCCCAACAGATATGTTATATGTTGTAATAGGTAAGTGATTAGTCACAACAGATTCTTACCTGTTGGGATTCATGTTACGCTCCTGAATATCTGTTGCAACAGGTGAAGCGCCTCATGGGATTGATGTTATAGTACTAAATCACCTTTGAAGCTAATTCCAACAGATGAGTGACATGTTATAACAGATAATTAACCTATTGAGACAGATGACTTACCTATTGCAACAGGTTAGTAATCTGTTGTAACAGATATTTACCTTGTTGCAACAGACAATACTTCTGTTGGAATCGTGTTCAGGTTCTGTTGCAACAGGTTACTAATTTGTTGAAATAGATATTTATCATGTCGCACGATATTTAATTTATTGTAACAAATATGTCAAATGTTGCAATAGATAACCCATCTATTTAAATATAAATCCAATATATCAATCTTCCGTTGAAACAAATGTCTCATCTATCGCAACAGATGATTTATATGTTTAAACAGATGGATCTTATGTTGGATTCATGATTGGATTCTATCCATTGCTGGAAAACAACAACACAATAGCAGTTACCCAGATAATAAATTCAACTAAAAATCATAATTTGACTTACCAAGGTCTCCTATAAAGTAATGTCAAAGTGAAAAGTGATGTTTGAAACAAAATTTAACCTAAGAAATTAGTCAAATAGCAATAGTAGCGGTAACAACAACAACAACAAATGGTCAACAAGAAAAAGATGAAGATGATAAAGAAGTAGAAGATGATGATAATGAAGCAGAAGATGATGAATAAAGCAGCAGCAACAATGAACAACAAAAATCGCTAAGAGAGGGAAAACAACAATGGGTGCGAAAAAAGAGAAAGACTCTTTTTTTCCCTCTGTTTTCCATTATATAGGCTAACATTTGGATCAAAGTATAAATTTAAAAACTTGTAGGTTATTTTCAAACTTCCCTAACTTTATTAATCCATAATAAAGTAATTGTCACCTCCACTTAATAAATAAGACTTGTGTCACCTACACCTCATTTTAAAACTCTTTTGTCACCTACAGCCCAAAGCCCCAAGAAACTTAATAACTATTAAGAAATTCTCCTACTTCTCTTTTGCATGAACAATTTTTATTAGGAAAAAAGCATAACTACCTCCTGAACTTATTGTTATAATTTACTTTAGCACTTTAACTTTATCGATAATTATTTGCCCCTAAACAACTTTTGTGTGAATTATATTATCTCCTTAAGGACTGACGTGGCAAAAAAAAATTAAAAATAAAGTGTGTTTTAATTAAAAAAAATAAAAACAATTAAATAGGTGAGCACACTTTTAAATTTTCAGCCACTAATCGTTCTTCTTCCTCATAACCCACCACCCCCTCCCTTCTTCTTCATCACACCCTACCACCCCTCTCTTGTTTTCTCCATTTTTCTTCATTACTATCATCAATCATCTCCAACAAAGCTTACATCAAAAAAAAATTTTATGTGAATTTTTATAATAAGTTTAGTTTTTCATAAAAAAATCTGTAAGAAAATTCAATGTATTCCATCACAATCAATTTTTCTCAATAACTAAACTACTTCAAATTTATTGAATTCTTGTTTTGATGAACAAATTGAAAATACTCAGATTAAAATTATTGAAAAATTTGTATTGAGATTGAATCGAAGAAGTAAATTGAATCCAAAATTTTTTTCTCAAAATGTGACAGTCGAATTTGACAAAAAAAACTCAACATATTTCCTATTTCTAATTCCTTTTGCCCTCAAAGTGAAATTCTTTGACATTACAATTGTAATTTTTCAAAAATCAAATATTCAAAGATTTGGTCTAGAATCAGAAAGAAAAAGAGAAAAGAGTTAAAGAAGAAGGGGGGGGGGGGGGCAGATTGTCATAAAGGAAGGGGTTTTGGTGGGTGGGGTTAGGGGAGCGGTTGAACAAGAGAGAAAATGGGGTAAGATGTGGGGGAAGGGGCGTGGTGGAAGTTGGCTGGAGTTGTGTGGGGTGAAGAAGAAAGATTGGAGGGGAAGGGGGTGGGGGTGAAAAAGAAAATATTTTTTTAACATGTATCTATAGTAGTAGTAGTAGTAATAATAATAATAATAATAATAATAATAATAATAATAATAATAATAATATATTAAAAGTGTGAACGGTCTTAGAAATATCGTTTGAATTTTTTGCCCTTCATTAAAAGTTTTTGTTTTATACAAAATCGTCTTTTCATATATCCCCTATAATTTTAGTAATATTAAATATTTACTATATTACAAGAAATTTTTATCTTTTTTTAGAAAAATAGAATTCCTTTTCCACCATCTAAATAAAACTTACCATTTCTAACTAAAAGAGGACAATCCAAAAACCTCAAATAAAATATTCAAAAAACAAAACAAAATAAAAGAAGAAATATCCCTTTTTCCAACGTCAAAACCAAAATAAAAAAAAAAATCTTTTCCTAGCTTTGACGCTTTTTGCCCCCAAAGAAAAAAATTTCCACCCATCTTACATAGGATTTAAGTGAACTTTTTCCATACAATATAGGATCAAAAAAAAAAATAATCAAAAATCAACAAACAACAATTCTTATCACATGTAAAATAGACTTTATCATACCTTTTACTAACTTATATAAAAGTCATGCTAATTTTGTTTTTTGCCATCCTCACCATACTTTTCGTTCCTCGACAATTCTCTCACTTTTGTCTTTTCTTCAAGTTTTCTTTCCTAGGTTCTCTTCGTCAAAAAAAAAAAATTGTACTATAAATATGATTCAAATCAATGTGTCTCTCTTAAACTCTAACCGCAAGAAAAAAAGGTACTACGTGACAAACAGAAAAGTGACGATCCATTAACTAATTGAAACTTAGGATTGTATGTGTTTTTTACATTATTATATTAAAGTGTGATTTGAACTTTTCGCACTTCATTAAAATCCATCGCAATATACAAAATCGTCTAATTTAAATAATCAAAGATTACACAACACACACATATATAGAATTATTTTTAATTTTTTTTTGTGTGGCTCTGATGTGGCAACGAGGTGACACTGATTTGAAGCGAGTGTATTACACTCTTCATTGTGAGATTGAAATTATATTTTTAGGGTGGTATATAATTCACACAAAAGTTATTTAAGAGTGTAAATAATTACCTATAAAGCTAAATTGCTAAACTAAGCTGTGACGACAAGTTCAGAAGTGTATTTATGTTTTTTTTTTCTTTTTATTAATCAACATTGAACATTACAAATCATTGCGTAAGAATTTTTTATTTATATTTTTATTTTATATTTTAGTTTATTATGGTTAGAACATACTTTTTTAAGTCGTTACGACATGTAATCTTACAAAGAAGATTCATGTTTAATAATATAAAAATAAAAAATATTTAATTTTGGACCACAACACTTCGAAATTATTCTTTATTTTTTCAAATTTTATACGGAGTTAAAATCAAATAAAATAAATAAATCGGTGGAAATATTGCTACATACATTACCTTGAAAACTCAAATGGTGATAGTTTTGGAACCCACATTTCAGGCCACGTAAAGACATTTGCCAATACCAACATGGATTGTGGTGTAGCGGATGGGGCCACTCCACCCTTAATCAGAGGTTGAGGATTCTACCCTGGGTATGGAGAAAACTCTGTTGGGAGCGCTACCCCCAAATGGGGCTCTACCCAGTATGAATTAGGATTAGTCGGACTCTAATGAGGGTACCGGACACCGAATGAGAACAAAAAAAAAGACATTTGCCAATAAAAGGTTGATGCAAGATGACTAAAGCAAGAGAACAAGATAGTTAAGAGCACTTTAAATTTTAAATAGGAGCTACAACAATGACCAAGAGGACAAGATAGTCAAGAGCAGTTCAAATTTAAGTAACAACAACAACTATAACTATTTTCATCCAACCTTTTTATTATAACTAGTGAATTTGCCGCGCGAATATTAAAATATTAGTGCATTTATTAAAATATATGAAGTTTCTTGCAGGAATGCAAAGTATGATTGCGTGCAAGAAATTTTATGATTTGACCTTTTTTCAGATCTTGGGTATAGCGAAAATAGATTTTCCCCTTTGTATTTTTGCGTATAGCGAAAACTGATTGCCCCTTTAGTATTTTTAATAAAAAAATATTATAAACTTATTGCTTTAATATATAACAAATTCTTCATTTCTTGAAGCATCGCTATAAAAGTACAAAAATAAATTTATTTTCCCCAATGTCTATGGTGCCATTTTTTTCCCCTTTTGGTTGTTTCCGCTTCTTTTCTCGTTTTCTCTTTTTCCTTTGTGTCCCTTCCTATGTATGCATTATTATCGTGATCCTAAATCAGTGCACAAAAAAATTTACATATTAAGGACTAATTTTCATCTTTCACATTAGTTTTATATTTTGTTTCATGACTATTTGTTTATGTAATATCCAACCTCATTTGATTTTTTTCATCACAAAAACAAATCTCGTTGGTACTTTTTATCTTTGCACGGCTAAGTGGGAAAGCTTAGAAGGCAATAATGTTTCTTCATACTACTTCAATATTAAACTTTGAGAAGATTTTTCCAATTGCTATTGGACTTTATGTCGAGAAACTTTATATATAGAAAATAGATTAGCATAAAAAAAAATATTTCATATCTTTCTGCAATTGATTATGTACTAACATACAAGAAGATGAAAACACAATCAAAGGTGAAAACCGTGATAAAAACATACAGCAGAGCGTTGAAAGGTCTTGCATAATGCAGATAATACATAAAACACTTGTGATTAAATTGCTAAATTCTTTCTTGAGTTATCACGTTCAACTCCATTGATATCTTCCTCACACTTCAAAAGAGATAAGTAGTTGGGATGAGAATTTGATGCACAATCCACAATCTAAAAGGAAATTTAAAATCACAAAGGAAAATGCTAAAGTGAAAAACAAAGAAAAATACTAAAAAGAGCAAGGAGAAAGTGAAGGGAAAATCTTTTTTGAGTAAAACTTTCAGGAAAACGATTCAAAAGAAGCTAACAATATCTACAATAAGAATTTCCTTTTCATTATATATTCAACGAATGAAACTATAAAAATATATTTATGAGATACTAACATAAAGCAAAGATCATAATCTGAGCCCGGAAATCCTCTAAAATAACTTTACAAACATGCATCAAATAAAGAAAATAAAAAATGAATTCAAATTTGAAATTAAATCAACTCTCAAACTTCATAAACATGCAGGCATATCTACTTTTAAAGTATAATTTTTATTTTTCCCTCATTACCCAAAATCAACTATACCATTACAAAAATTAATTTTCATAGAAGAATATAGTACCTCAAGTATAAAGAGCCATTGAAAGTTTCACGAGTGATATATGTAGGTCTCATTCCGCACTCCTCCACATATGTGCTTATGCAAAGCAATAAATAATTTGAATTTAAAAGAAAATAATGAATTATTCAACCTAATGACAAGAAATAAGTAAAGTATTTCACTTTAATAGTTTAACAAATAAAAAAATATAGGTTGAACTACGAGTGCACGAATGTGTGAGATTAGCTTTACTCACAATTATTGAGGAGAATCAAGACTCGATTACATAGAGCAATTGCTAAAACCTAGAACGAAGAGTTCATAGTGAAAATTATCAAATAATTTATTCGATTAAGTAAACTATTAGATAAACTTGAACAAAAATGAAATTTCAATAAGAAAAAATATTGAGGTAGTTGTGAAAAATACATTGTCAATGTCCCCTTCCCCCTTTTTATCATTTACGCTGCCCGAAACTACGCTATAACTGACATATTAAATGAGAGAAGTGATGTCTATAATTTTGTAATTCTTATGTTGTGTGGATACCAATGCTTAAAAGAGCACTCCTTTGTGCCTCTGGTACAAAGCTATAAATCTTATAATACAAAAGGAAATACTGAATCAACCACCCTGATGACAACAAATAAATAAAATATTTTGCCAAAATAATTTTACATAGCAAATCATTCAATCTAATAACAAAAAATACGTAAATAAACTGTTTCCGCGAATAATTTTACATCTAAAGAGATTAGTTGAATAAGAGGGGTAAGGTCATACATTCTACTATTCTGAGACCTTATATGTGGGATTACATTGGTATATTGATGTTGTTGTTGTTGTAACCATGACCCAATGAATGAAATTCCGATACAGGGAGTAGTAAAATGTTAGTTTAGTTATAATTAATCAATTCAAAGAAAGAGCTTAAGTTAGGAATTTTCTCAAACTCATAGATGACAATGTGTAAACTTACTCAAAATCACTAACACATAATTGAACTGAAAATAGGGTGAGGGTTGCAACCATTGAAGTGAAGACTATTGATAACCCATCAATAAAATAACAACAATTTACATCCATAATTCAATCAAATGATTCTAACAAAATTCACTAAATACAACAGTCACAATCAAAAGGAAGAAAGGAGGTACCTCTTGGAGAGAAAATTTCTAAGATCAAAATTTCTACGTTTTGTTTGCACTTAGACTAATCAGGTGAAGAGTAGTATTTGGAAGGGGAAAAGAACAAAGTAAAAAAAGAGTCAAAGAAGCAGTATGTTTTTTGGGGAAACGCTTCATTTTCAAAAGATTTATTGACTGAAAATTTAATATGCAACTATTGGAGTACTCTGCATTAAACAAATACAGTAACATATACATATACAATAAAGCTATTACTTTTAATTATTTACTATAGCAAGTAAATAATGAAAAAATAAAAATATCAAAAATTTAGAATTAAAAATAAAAATGAAGGACTTATAGGCATGCCACATCAATATATTTCTAACCCTCCTTCATATATATATTATATAGAGAGAGATTTGGAACGCACATTTTAGGCCACGTAAAGACATTTGCCATTAAAAGGCTGATGCAAAATGACTAAAGCAAGAGAACATGAAAAAAATAAAACTATCAAAAATTTAGAATTAAAAATAGAAATAAAGGACTTACAAGCATATCACATCAACATATTTCTAAGCCTCCTTTATATATATATTATGGAGATAGAGAGATTTGGAACCCACATTTCAGACCACGTAAAGACATCTGCCAATAAAAGGCTAATGCAAAATGACTAAAGCAAGAGAACAAGATAGTGTAGAGCATTTTAAATTTAAATAGCAGCTACAACAATGACCAAGGGGATAGATAGTCAAGAGCACTTCAAATTTAAATAGCAGCTACAACTGTAACCAGTTTCAGCCAACCTTGCTATTATAATTTACTGAAATAACTAAATTACCCCCTAAATATTAAAACGGAGATGTTGATCTGCTGCCTGCTTTGGC
>NC_061116.1:145664449-145709455 GCF_002878395.1 Capsicum annuum | reverse complement strand
CCCCCCCCCCCCCCCCCCCCACCCTCTCCTCCTCTGTCCTCCTTTCATATACTATCAATGTACAAATAATAGATAGATAATCACATTATTATTTACTTGTCAATTTTTGAAATAAAATATTTAAAATATTTTATTCTCAATCTTATTTTGGTTCATTCTAAATATATAGTAACATTTTGCATGGTATACAATATCAATTTTTTAATTCTTTCATTTTCGGTACACATTATAAATAGTTTATATTTTATGGACAAATAACTTAGTGAGAAGATGTATCTCAATTATTGTAGACGTACTCTAAAAGTAAAATTTTCAAAATCAATATTTTTTTTTTCAAATGTGTTTGAACATGAATTGTATAATTTTATTTGAATGAGTGTGCACATGTATAGTACCTTCATCATCATTCTAAGAAATTCAATTCTTCTTTTTATGTAAAATTAAATTTTGACCTACAATATTGAATTATCGTTATTTCCATTTATATGACATACTTTCCTTTTTAGTAATCATCAAAAGAATTTATATATTAAGTAAATATAACAATAAAATGATAATTTCACCCACAACGAAATGATTTATAACCACACAAATATGTATAACTATTTATACCACAAATTTTGAAAGTCTTTTTATATATTTAAAAGTGTACCTATTTAAAATATTTCATATGAATTGAGAAGAAGAGAGTAAAAATTATAAGGAATAATTTACGAATATTCAAATTTTATATATGAAAATAAATTTGAAGATAAAAAATTTTAAACTCTTGGTTCAAACCCGAAATAGGCCCAAAATTAAAAAAATGATTTTTGTATAATTTTTAATTTTTATTTCTATATAAAAATCAAATAGGAAAGTATAGTAAATGGGCCAAAGTATAATTTTACTGTCTTCCAGAATATTATAGTATAAATAACATAAATATCAATCTTTTAAAAGTAATTATACTCTATCCCACTTTTTTAATTATTATACTCTCTCACTATTAATATACATAACATAATCGACATATACATAGCATTCTATGCATATGTTGGGATTTTTATAATATATTTAGGGAGTTGAGATTATATACATAGCATTCTATGTATATGTTGGGATTTTTATAATATATTTAACGAGTTGAGATTTTTTTTAATATTTATTTGTGTAATTTTTAGATATAAATTTTCTCATTACAATGACTACATTTTTGACATTTGATTTCTCCGGTTCATTTGTTTCTACCACAGTGGAGCTTAAATGCCTTGGCTTACTTCTTTGTTGATCCTTCCTTCATTCTGCTGTTTAAGCTTAAAAATTCAATCATTTCTTATTTTATAATTCCAAAATTGTAACTTTATTACTTCTTGAAGTGTTTCGAGTTGTGGGAATTCTTCCTTTTTACTTGTTTTGTTTCTTGTTACTTGGGTTTTTATTTTCTTGATAATTTTCTCATGTTTCTTTTCCCTTTGTAATGATAAGTCTATTTTCCTTGTTAATAAAAGATTCTTAACTCTATTTTTCTTTCTTGAAAATTTCATCTTTTCTTGTTTTCCAATTTCAAGATTGTGAGTTTTTATCTTCTTGAGTTTTTGGATTTATGGGAATTCCTTCTTTTCATGTGTTTTTGTGACTTGTTAGTTGTAATTAAGTTTCTTGATAATTTACTCTTGTTTAGTTTCCCTTTGTAATGGTCAAGTTCTTTGTATTTTCCCTTTCACTTCTTAATATAATAATAAAGTTCTTAACTTTACTTTTGTCCTTTTGACTGATTGATTTCTTGTGGATCCTTATTGAAATTGGGTTCTTGATTTCATGGGACTTTGTCATGGAAAACCTATTAAATCCCCGCAGAACTTGTTTGAAAATTTCATAATTTTCCTTGATAATGAGAAAAACTGAATTCCCACACTGAAGAACACCAAAATTTCCCTTTTATAGTCCAAGTTCTTTGCCTAGTATATTTTAAGTACTCCCCTTCTAATTCTAGTGTGACTTCAACACCTTTGAGATTTTTCAAACATGTACCGCTATCACTATCTAAGTATATAAGGGCATTGCTTGCTAGGAGGCATGGCTCAATTAAGCCTAATGAAGCTACAATTCTGAAGGGAGTGGATGTGATATTGGGTTGGATAAGAATTTTGGGTACTCAAATAATTTTGATAGCCACTATGAGCTTGGAGAAGAAGTGGGGAAACAACATTTTGATTATACTTCTGCAGCTAAGGAGAGAAAAAAGGAGCTTGAAGCGGCATGATGTGGTTATTAAAGTTATTCCAATATTTTCCCTTTTTATGCTGAGTTTCTCAATTAGTATGTCTTGAGATGAATTTTATTTCTATATGACCTGTAAAAGAAGTAGGAGTTTTGTTTCTATATATGATTTGGATGTTGAATCTTATTGAAGCCTTCATTTTTATTTCTGTTGATTGTAGTTTACCTGGTTGGAGGTGTCTTTTAATTCTAAAAGTATTGTAAAGTCCAACATAATATTTACATCTCACTGAAGAAAAATTCATAAATTGACAACCAATATCCTAAATTTTAGAATGTGTGCCCTGTTTTCTAAACTTTTTGGATCTCTATTTGGTGATCTCACTAAGTCGCTGATCAAATGTGATGCGGGCGTGAAGGACTCAAGATTTCTCATTCATGGACACGGTAACTACCTCTGTACCTCTTATTATACTTGTCAGTGCTAATTGATCTCATTAATGATGCCAAAACATAGTAGGAAATTTCTAAACACTAAGTATGAGCACACCAAAAATTGAAGCTATTAAAAAATTTGCCATCTTAAGGTGATTTCTAGACTCACTACTATTAAGTACATAGGTATTGCTGTAATACATCTCTATTCTGAATGAATTGGTTAATATGTATAATTTTGAGATCAATAGGTATTATAATTACTGTTTAGGTAATTTCTCCAGCCTTTTCTTATAGCTTTATTATAAGGTTATTTGATTGAAAGAATTATGCATGAAAGGGAGACTCTGGGGTGCTTAATTATATTTATCGAAATTCAATTAATATAATACTTGATGCAAACTACAAAAACCTAACACTAGATCTTTATCATGTATTTCAACCATCTTATGCCAAAATGTTAGCAAAATGAGATGAATTCACCTACTTAATCAACCATCATATTAATGCACAACAATGTCGAGTGTGTGCCAATTCAAAACTAATTGGGCCATAAAGATATAAATAGCAACCAACTTACTAGATATTTCTAATAAGTTTTCTTTATTGATGAAGAGCAATTAAAAACTAATGGTCCCTTCCTTTGAGGCAATGAAATAAAAAGAATTGTATCTTGCCGTATTTTGAAATTAATATGCAAGTGCATTACTCAATGCTTTATATTATATTTATTTAGGAGTATGATATTTCTATGGACAATAATAAAAAATTCAAGGGAGTGGTTGGAACGCCAGAAACGAAACCTACGATGCCAATTTGGTGAGTTCATATTAATTGCTGGCTAGCTGACCTATTTTGGTGACCTATTGTTTCTAGTAGCTTATTTGTGTTACCTATTGTTTCTAGTAGCTTATTTGTGTTGGGTTTTTCTCACTGTATTCAGCTATGGCTTCAGCTAAAGGTATAGTTTTATTTATCAATTTTTTGTTATGAACTTTGTTTTCTTGTATTAAATGTGAAAACTACAATAAACAATTGATTTTTTACTCAGTTTTTTTGAATAACAAAAGATATACTACTTTTTTTTTTTTACCAAGGAGTTATTTACCCTGAGAATATTGATAAATTAGGAAGAGGATGGGGTATAGACAAAAGTTGATTTTTTTGAAATTGATAACAATGTATATTTCTATAAGTAACAAAACAGTACATAGGTTGTACCAGGATCATATTTACAATTATACTCTACATTCTATTGTCTCCTCCCTATAATGAATCTAAAACATGAATGATAAAGACAATGTATTAGATTATATCTGGTTACACCGAAAAAATAATGTCAAAATGCAATTTAGTTTGACGTGGTGAACAATATTATCTATATTCTTAAAACATCTGAGGTTCTTTTCCTTTCAGATTGTCCATTATATGCTTGTAGGTAGTATTTCACTTGTTTATGTTCTTAGCTTGTCTGTCTTTCTTTCTCCCAGCTGTGTGGTGCATCTATGATATTGGCCGACATAGACCATGATATGTGTTTGAGATTTAGGAATAATCTCCGTAATTGACCTGTGACTATACATTGGATGAAGAGACGATTAATAGTCTCTATAGTTTCCCCATAAAAGAAACATTTAGAACATAATTGAAACCCTCTCTTCATTATATTATCTTTTGTTAGCACAGTCGTACAAAGCAGGCCACTTTGTGTGGTATTTGGCTTTCAAAATGTGTTTCCAGGCCAATTATTCCACTGTTTGTTTGATTAATTCAACTTTCTGTGTGCTGCATTCACTTTGTAGTCCATTTACTCATCTTCGTGCCACTGCAAGATGTCTTGTCCTTTTGCTAGATCACTGAACTAATCAGTGATGCTGAAAAATTCAGCCACTCTTTGAATTTCTCAATCATTTGATTTTGTTGAACAGAGGCTAGTATTTTTTTATTTTAGCTGTATTTCCTGAAACTAAGAGACTGACAGTAGGGGTCAACTGATCACTTCCTTTTTCTTATATTTTTTTAAGGGGTGGGGGTGTAACTATTACTTAGGACTTGGGAATTTTGAGAAACTTTATAAGTTGTGAAGGCCATGGGGCATAAACAGTAGTGATTTTTTCAGAGTGACTTTTGGGAATAGAGGTTCATGTCACTAATGTTTGTATTCTTATTTCACCAGATAGTAGTCTTAATAGTTGTATAATTTAAACTATGGAGCTTTAATAGTTTTAACAAGTACTATTGAATAGGTTACCAGAAAAGGTTGTTGTAGTAAAAAGAGCTTTTTTCCTTTTTGGGTTCCATCCCATGTCTTTGTATAGTTGGTCATTGTGCCAAATATACAATGCACCTATGCATGATCTCTTGTAATACTTCCCATAAAAATATTTCTTCTTTTGTTTATCCCATTCTCCTATGTCTTTCTCCATGACTTTAATGCTAGGTAACTTAAATTTTCCATCAAGAAGCCTTGCCAACCATCGAAACTTTATTTTTGAGGTGAATAGGTTAGATAACCATTCAGAGAACCCAATTATTTCCAATTGAGGAATCATAGAATGGATGCATTCCCAAATAAATGTGTGTACTAGTAATTTTTCCATGAGATGTATAATTCCGGTGCAGGCTAACAATAATTATTATTGTTTTATGTACGAAGCTATAGAGAGGAACTGCAGTAGAATCATATGAGCCTACTATGCAATCCTGATATTTTGGTGATTCAAAAATATGTTTGAGCTTATCAATTTCCTTGAAGCCAGTAGTGAGTATAACTAAATCAAATTTTATTGGTTCAGCTTGACCCTCGAGCATAATACCTTCTTTTAAGAATCCAAAATTCTCTTTTTTCTTGATAATGTTTATACTTCCTTCCTCAACACTATCAAAGAAGCCCCCTGGCAAGTGAACACGAACTCAAATCATCTAAGAAACTATGCTTTGGAACCATTCCATGTTTTGCAAGCCTGTATTTGTGTTTTATGTATCTCTTTACAAATTTTTAGAATCCCCACCTATGTAAATAATATGAGTAAAATTATTTTTACTGCATATTAGCCATCTGGTAAGAAGAAGATTAGAAATATTTGAACATATTGTTGTAAAACGGGCAAAATGGGAACCTTACACCTTTACCAGGCATAATGACAAACCTTGGCTTAATTCTCTCTTCTAAACTATAACCAAAATACTGAGGAAACATGACCAGCTACAATACAATATAATATAATATGAAACATTGTAACGACCATTCAAAATAAATAATATTAGGAAAATTTTCAAACAAAAGAAAACACAGTGACACAACCCGAACCAGGGCCTTGTCGTAATGGGCATCTCAAGTCTAACAAGGACCAAAGATCACCCTCGATACCCAATCTAACCAACAAACATTTACTCTGAGATAGAAGAATTTCGAACGTATAACAACTAATGGGGATACAATGTACAAAGATGGTTAGTAGTTGGAGCTCTAGTATGTAACTCAAGGATAAGGATAATATAATGCAAACAGTTCAAAACCAATCAACTAATGAACATAACCAATGCAATACATACATATACATATAAACCATATCGGGATAGGGAACAAGATTAGAATGAACTTTGAAAACATTAACCTGGGTAGTGTAGCATAACGATCATATACAAAGGCATCCACGGGCTATATGGGCCCAACTCTCCCCTAGCTGGAAGGGCCCCAGTGCATATAGACGCATGAACGAGACAATATGCATAACCGTATATGCCTATATGAGGGACTCAAACCTCTTGGCATAATTAAGGTAGGTTAAGCACAAATACTTGTATTATGGGAGAGTGGAACCTCTCATTCATATATTCATTCGGGGGACTCGAACCACCAAGTCACAAAGACACCCGCACCTAGGGGTGTTCAAGGGTCGGTTTGGGTCAGTTATTGGTCAAAACCATAACCAAACTAACTTAGTAGGTTTTAAAATTTCTAAAACTAAACCAAACTAAATAAAAAAATAACCAAATATCAGTTTTTTTTAATAGGTTTTGTTTGGATCGCGGTTCGATTTGGTTAAAAAACAAATCGTGACCACCCCTACCCATACCAGCTAGCGTGGTTTCCAGTGTTAGTCCTTTAGACGTTCACTTTCACGGCCCGCTCACACATCCCACTTTAAAGCCCAATTAAAACTTCCATTGCACATATACAACCATTAAACCAATTAATTACCAAGGCATTCCGTTGGAATCATCATTCCAACAACACTTGCAAGCGTGCCACATGCCATTTCCATTATTAGTCAATTATTCGTTTGGGACTCAAACGCATAAATAAAGACATAAATTCAATTCAATGTGCTGGGACTCGAACCTGTTTAGCCAATTAAACCACCAAGGTTACAATTCAAATCAATGTATAGCCAACAAGGCCTTCACAAAACCAATTACCAATTATTCACAATCTTTAGGCCAATGCCATAGTTCAAAACACAATTCAACATGTGACTAGTTTGTTGATTTAGATATTTTGACAAACACATTAAGGGCATACCATTACCAAGGCCAAAACCAAAGTAAAAACTATCCAGTTTAGGTTTAACCATGATCAATTATTAAACCATAATTACCTAGCACCCACATGTGCAAAACCATTATTAAAACACGTATAAACATAATTTAAACCAAGAGTAAACAATACTCCATAATATGCAACAAAACCCTTAACATTGATTTTCAAATCACCACTAGTGATTCATAATCAAAGCTTTAAACACATGATTTTTCATGAACTAATAATGAGGGAAGAGTCACATGCCTTATTCACAAAGATTCACGGAGAGATTTTGGTCTTTAAGGTTTTAGATGAACACCTTGAAGAAGCCCTAGCCTAATCTTCAAGAGAGAGTTTAGAGAGGATTTTGAGAGTGCTTTGATCTTTGAAAGTGAGTAATGAGAGACCAATTAGTGTTATAAGACGTGGGGTCTTAAGGGTTTAGGGTGGGAAATATCTAAAATACCCTTAGCTTAAAAGCTGAAAAAATATGCGCATGAGGGTACGACTTGGCCCCCCTAACTCGTACACAGAACATACGAGTGGTACCCACCTCTCGTACCCTAGACGGAAAGTTGGACTCCAATCTTGTCCAACATACGACTTCATAGACCAACTCATATCCACAACATATGATTAGTACCTTAGAATTGTACCCTAGGAAACCTACCAAGGGCTTGACACACTGAGCAACATATAAGTGGCTCTGCTATCTCATACCATCAAGATCCGACCCTTATGATGTCCATCCATACCCTGGATAAAAAACAACCAAAACCATACTAAATATTATACGATCAAGACCCCTAAACCATACTCACATCATACGACAAGTAAGAATGAGTTGTATGATGATTAGAAAGCTCAAACTCAGGAAATTTCTAAGGACCAAAAGCCAAGGTGTTTCAATTATCCCCTACTGGGATCATTTGTCCTCAAGTGACGGGTAAAGGCATGCATAAGCATGAGTTTCCCACAATATTACCCATCAAACTTCCCTTTAACAAAACTAGAAAACAACTATGTCAGGGAATCACCATTCCTTTAACAAAATCAGAAAATAAAGATGTTAGAATCAACACATACCTTAAGCATGAATAACTGGATCAGGGAACAAATGCGGATACTTGGACTTCATGTCCTTTTCCGCCTTCCAAGTAGTTTTATCAACCTTATGGTTCCTCCAAAGAACCTTTACCAAAGCCACACCCTTTGTCCAAAATCGATGAACTTGATGATCCAAGATCTTAACTGGGACTACCTCATAAGACAAAGAATCTGAAATACCCTATCCTTCCAAAGGAAAAACCAATGAAGTATCACCCACACATTTTCTCAACATAGAGACATGGAAAACTAGATGAATGGAGATCAAACTAGAAGGCAACTCTAATTCGTATACAACATTACCAAAACTATTCAAAACCAAGTAGTCTAGCGAGGACTTAGCTTTCCCTTCTTACCAAACCGCATCACTCCTTTCATGGGAGACACCTTCAAGAACACCCAATCGCCAACCTTAAACTCCAACTCCCTACTCCTTACATCTGCATAGGACTTTTGGCGACTTTGAGCAGCTTTCAACCTATCACGAATTACCTTCACCTTTTTTAAGGCTTGGTTAACCAAATCAGGGCCAAACAACTTACTCTCTCCAACTTCATACCAACCAATATGAGAACGACATATCCTATATATAATGCCTCAAAAGGAGCCATACCAATGATAGAGTGATAACTATTGTTATGAGCAAACTCTATAAGAGGCAAATGGTCAATCGAACTACTACCATAGTCGACCACGCAAGCACAGAGCATATCTTTCAATGTCTATGTACTAAGGCACACCTTAGTTCCCAAACCTTTCTAAGATGATCACCAAAAATAAGATGAGAATGGAGTACCAGGATTTCAGATGATAGAAATTAGAGCACCATGCAACTTCATGATCTCCGCAAGATACAACATGGCATAATCCTCAGCCAAATAACTAGTACTTATCTATGAAGACAAAGACAAACAAATCTAGAAATTAACAGAAGACGCTATTTATCAAACCATAAACACTGTCGAAGTATTGGTCAACCCAAAAGACATAACTAGTAACTCATATTGACCATACCGAGTCCTGAAGACAGTTTTAAAGGTATCTACTTCCCTAATCTTAAGCTGATGATAATCCAAACTAAGGTCAATCTTAGAGAAACACTTCCTACCTTGAAGATGATAAAAAAATTACCGATCCTAGGAAGAGGATACTTATTCTGTATAGTTACCTTATTCAACTGACGGTAACCAATGCACATCCAGGGAAACCATTTTTCTTTTGCATGACCAACACATGAGCGCCCCAAAGAGACACACTAGGATGGATAAAACCTTTATCTAAGAGATCCTTCAATTACTCTTTTAGCTCCTTCTACTCAATTAGAGCCATTTTATAAGGAGGGATAGAGATAGGACAAGTGTCCAAAACAAGATCAATCCCAAAATCAATTTTCCTTGTTGGAGGAACACCAGGAAGATCATCAGGGAAAACCTTAGGAAAATCATTAACCATAGAAATGGATTCTAGAGAAGGACCTTCTGAGTTAGAATCCTTAACCTGGACTAAATGTTACAAACACCCTTTGGAAATCAACTTTCGGGCTCCAAGATATGAGATGAAACTTCCCTTAGGAACTAAAGAATCCCATTCCCATTCAATGATTGGCTCAATAGGGAATTTAAACATAACCATACGGGTTCGATAATCTAAAGAATCATAGCGCGAATGCAGCCAATCCATCCCCAATATGACATCAAAGTCAACCATATCTAACTCTATCAAATCTAAAAGAGTTTCTCTACTACTAACAAATACCACACCCCTCTATAGTCTTTTTTAGCAATCACAAATTCACCAACCAGGGTAGATATAGAAAAAGGATCAAAAATAAACTCAGGGCTAAAACCAAAATGCACAACTACAAATGGGGTTAAATAAGAAAGAGTGGCCCCTAGATTAAGTAAACTGTACAAATCACAAGAGAAGAATTTCACATACTAGTAACGACATCGGGAGATGCCTCAGAATCCTAATGTGATGCAAGAGCATGGAAGTAATTTCAGGCAGTGTTGGTACCAAAAGCAGAAACAGATGCAGAAATATCACCCTTCGGTGCAGGAATAGATGAAGAGGAAACAAGAACCTTGTTATCCCATAAGCCATTCTAGAATGATAGTCATGCTGTATATGAAAAGTCCGACCATAATAAAAATATTTGTTCTTCCCTTCCTCATAGAACCCACGGTGTGACTGCCCATAAAATCTATAATAAGGGTGGGTTGGAGCTGACTGATCCCCAATAGCCTAAGATTAGGCACCCTGTGTCCAAAACTAACCATCATGTCGAGACTGACAATTGCCCGACGGCTTTGGGTAAGGAGCACTAGCCATGGAAAAAGAACCATAACTCCCTTACTTCTTCTTTGGACACTTACCACTATCTATTCCACTTTGCTTAAAAGTCCTAAATTTTTTCCCCTATCTCTCACTAAACTCAGCCTTCTTCTTTTTTTTCTTCCTCTACCTGGCGCATGTATACTACCAACCTAGAGATATCCATGTTCTTGATCAACAAGGCTACTTTACTTTCCAAGATTAAGTCTTGGGATAGACCAAAAATGAACTTCCTCATCCTCACCCTCATATCAAAAATCAACTCCAGAGTATACCGCGATAACTGATGAAACTTCAACATACACTCCTTGACTAACATCTTACCCTACTTCAGATTAAGAAACTCTTTTACTTTTGCTTTCATTATCTCCTGATGAAAGAAATGGTCCAGAAAAGCATTAGAAAAGTCCTCCCACAGAGATGACTCATCATTCATCCTTTGACTTCTCCCATTCCTTATACCATTGGTACGCCATATCCTTCAACTGGTAGGTGACAAACTCCACACCCTTCAAATTATGGCATGCATAACATGGAATATCTTTTACATCTCATCCAGAAAAACTTGAGGATCCTCCTTCATCTTAACACCAGTGAAGGTCAGAGGATTCAACCTCATGAACTAGACAACCCTTGTAGTCTCAGAAAATAGAGTAACAGGAAAACCACGCTTAGACTGAGTAGCTAACAACTATGCTAACATATGAATAGACTGACAAAACTTAGCATTCATCACTTTAGCCTAAGGAGTTTAAGAAGGACATGAGTAAACTGATGGAACTCCGAGGAAATCAGGAACTAGACCCCTAGACTAGGTCTGGACTCTATAGGTAGAGCATGTACCATCAACATTGTCCCTAGTTGGGACAAAGGAGTTTTCATGAATTATAAATCATCGAGGCATGATCTAAAAATTGAACAAAAAGAAATTAGAGAGGATTCTAGGACATAGACTCTACATCTTAAAAATAGATCACAAGAAAGAGAAATATTTTTGAATTCCTTGTAGTCTCTCCCTTATGAGTGTGGTAAGCTACACACCCTTAAAAGAGAATCTACTCGACACGACTTCGTGGACTCTCAATTGACTATGAACTTAGGATTTGATACAAACTTGACTTGACCTGAACTAGGGCCTTTTCGTAACAAGAATATCAAGGCCAACAAGGATCAAAGATCACCCCTGATACCCAATCCAACCAACCAACATATACCCTGGGTCAGAAGAATTCGAATGTATAACAAGATGGAGATTATTTTGAATGTAAATAATTTTGGGATAGGTCTATAACCAAGACCAATCCAACCAAGTAAATTGTCCAAACCAAACCAATGACCATAGAAAAATAACCAAATCCATATCCGTTCCATAACATACCCAAGTCCACAGTTTGTTCATACAAAGACTTTAAAATAATCCAAGAATATCCTATCGGGACATGCCCCCGGCCGTAGAAAAAAACAATATCCAAGTCTAAACTAATAAATACATAATAAAATTAAAGCAAGGAATAGATCCTTATGAAGTATGGAAGATCACTACTTCAAGTCAATTCCAGCTATCCCCGAATCCAAGTCACTGAGTAAGAGGTGTGATAGTATAACCAATTCCTACATCGCGTGGGGATACAACATCTGAAGACGGTTAGCTGTTGGAGTGTTAGAATGTAACTTAAGGATAAGTATAATATAATGACAATTGTTCAAAACCAATCAACCAATGAACATAACCAATGCAATACATACATATAAATCTATACTATGCTGGGATAGGGAACCAAATTAGCATGAACTTTGAAAACATTAACTTGGAATGTGTAGCATCAAAATTATATATCAAGACACCTAAAAGATATATGGGCCAAAATCTCTCCTATCTGGAAAGGCCCCAGTGCGTGTAGTCGTATGAACCAGAGAATATTCATAATCGTATATGCCTATATGGGGGACTTGAACCTCCCGGTATAATCAAGGTGACTTAAGCACCAATACATGTATTATAGGGGACTTGAACCTACCATTCATATATTAATTCAGGGGACTCAAACCACTTGGTCACAAAGATACTCACACCAACTAGTGCAGTTTCCAGTGTTAGTCTTTCGAACTTCCACTTTCATGGCTCGACTAAATATCCTGCTTTAAAGCCAAATTAAAACATCCATTACACATACACAACCATTAAATTAATTAATTACCAAGGCATACCATTTGTATCATCATACCAACACCACTTACAAGCATACAACAAGCCATTGCCATTAATAGTTAATTGTTCATTTAGGAATCTAACCCATAGTCTAATAAAGACATATATTCGATTCAATGTTTTGTGAATCGAATCCAATTAGCCAATTAAACCACAAAGGTTACAATTTAAATTAATTTATAGCCAAGAAGGCCTTCACAAAACCAATTACCAATGATTCACAATCTTTAGGCCAATTCCTTAGTTCAAAATACAATTCAACATATGACTAGTTTGTTATCTTAGACATTTTCATAAACGCATTGAGAATACACCATTACCAAGACCAAATCCAAAGTAAAAACTATCAAGTTTAGGATTAACCATGACCTAATTGTTAAACCACAATTACCAAGCACCCACATGTGCAAAACCATCACTAAAAATGTATAAACATAATTTTAACCTAGAGTAAGCAATACTCAACATTATGAAACAAAACCTTCAACATTGATTTTCAAACCACCACTAATGATTCATAATCAAAGATTTGAACACATGATTTTTCATGAACTAATAATGAGGGAAGAGTCACATGCCTTATTCACGAATATTTACAAAGAGATTTTGGTATTTAAACCTTTAGATGAACACTTTAAAAAACCCTAGCCCAATCTTTAAAAGAGGGTTCAGAGAGGATTTTGAGAGTGTTTTGATATTCTAAAAAGAGTAATGAGAGATAAATTAGTGTTATAGGATATGGGGTCTTAAGGGTGTAGGGTGGTAAATATCTAAAATACCCTAAGCTTAAACGTTGAAAAATATGTGAAGGAGGGTACAACTTTGCCCCCCTAAATCATACACAAAATATACGAGTGGTACCCACCACTCGTACCCTAGACAGAAAGTTGGAATCCAATCCTATCCAATATACGAATTCATAGACCAACTCGTATCCACAATATACGATTAGTACCCTAGAACTGTACCCTAGGCAACCTGCCAAGGGCTTGACACACTGAGCAATATATGAGTGGCTCTTCTATCTCGTACCATCAATATACAAACATTATTATATCCATTCGTACCTTGGGTAGAAAATAACCAAAACCATATCGAGTAACATATAACAAATACCCCTAAACCGTACCCATATTATACAACACGTAAGCATGATTCATATGATGATCAAAAAGCTCAAACTAAGATAATTTCTAAAGGTCAAATTCCTAGCTGTTTCACACAAGCTTCATTTTTGTTGAAACAAGGGATGGGAGAATATGGAGCTGTTGTATTAGTCAGATTAATTTTGTGGTCCATAAGATTTAAACCTCTCAGCCAAAAGACCTTTTATCCTTTTTGGGTTCCATCCTATGTCCATCTAGAGTTTGTCATTCTTCCAAATATACAATGCACGTATGCATGATTTCCTATAATACTTCCCATAAGAATATCTTTTCTTGTATTTATCCTATTCTCCTATGTCTTTCTCCCTGACTTTGGTAACTTAAATTTTCTATTAAGAAGCTCTGCCAGCCATGGACACCTTATTTTTTAGGTGAACAAGTTATCTAAGATTTTAGAGAATTCAATTATTGTAGTTGAGGAATTAGAGAATCTATACATTCCCTGATAAATATGAGCATTTGTAATTTTCTCATGGGATGTATAATTCTTTTGCATGCTCCCAAAAGTTATTATTGTTTTGTTTATGCACCTATAGAGAGAAACTGCAGTAGAATCATTTGAGCTTGCTATTAATTCCTGATATTTTGGTGATTCAAAAATATATTTGATCTTATTAATTCTTTTGAAGACTATAATGAGTATAACTAAATCAGATTTTACTGGTGCAGCTTGACCCTTGAGAACAATACCTTTTTTTGAGATCCAAAATTTTCTAAATCAACCTTTTCTCCATTTGTATTAGTTCATTGATGACTATCAATCTAACTTTCTAAAGAATTCCGATCATCTTTCCCTTTGAAGTAGAACATAAAGCTATTAGAGATGGTGAAAATGAACTAAGTATTTATGTTTTTTTGAGTTATATTATATGACTTCACAAAAGAAATTTATTCTCCATGTAGATTAATGGCTGTATACCATGCTAGTCTTGATTCCCCTGCAGATTAGTGGCTCTCTACCATACTGGTTTTGATATATCTTTCTTCTCTAAATCGCTGGTTAGTATTCAACCATTTATTTACTATTTTGCTTTTATGAAAATGAATTTAGATTTAAGAACAAATAAATACTCATTTTGATTAATGAGAATTAATTAATATGACAAATCTATTGGAAAACTTCCCAACATGATAAGAATAAAAGATATTGAAAAGTTTATTTAATAATTTTTTAAAATAAATTATGAAAATCCTCTTTGTACACTATATTTTTTATTTTTTTGTTATTTTTCCATTATCATCGTATGCCAAAATCTTTAATCCTTTCCTACTTGTCAGCTGTGAAAGAGCAAAATATAATTTTCCATGGGTGAATTCTGATTTCTTTAAAAATAACTCAATATGAGAGAATGATTGCTCTTGACTTTTATTGATGGTCATGGCAAATGAGACAACTACGGAAAATTTTCTTTGCTGGAACTTGAAAGAATTAGCTTCAATAACTTAATTTTTAAGTCTTGTGATGATTAGCCTTGTCCCACTACACAATCTTGATGATTGATCTATATAACATTACCGCTACATCTACCTTCAATGTGATTGAGTGATTTGGAATTTCACAACACTTAATACTTGTTTAGGAATGTCGATGTGTGCAGATGATTCAATGGCATAAAATAATGATCAGACATACAAATTATAGCAGAACTCAGATATGTCTTCTCAAGATTATGATTAAGTGATACCATGAATTCATTGATCGAGTCCACGATGTCTAGAATAAGAGCAAGAATTACTCTTTGCTGGAGGTAATTTAAGTCACTGAGTGACTGTAGAAATTAGGATATGTACTATCTACAATTGGTGATATTGGATCGACACAATCATTAATGAGAATATCATTAGAGATTTGAATAGTCTCGTTGCCATCAATGGATCTTCTAATGCTTCCATCACCGATTACCAAAATCCAATTGGAAAAATTTCTCAACTCTTCAAAATGTGTGCCTAATTGATTTATTTGAAATCTCATATTCCTAATTGTTTTCAACTTTTGCAAACAATGATTTCTCAATTCATCGTCTGACATATCTGCCTCTGAAACAACAAAAATATCACAAAGTTTTAATGTTAATAATATAAAAATTCATATCAACATATATACAAAATGTTAGTTATTCTTAACTAAACTTTGTACATGGAGCAGATAGGAACACTCTTTCTTCATGGAGGATCTCTTCAGATAAGAACTTCCATGTTAATGGCCAAACATATTCTAGCCGTGACATAGAATTATATAATAACAACATTGAAAATAATCATCTAATATATGATGGCAATATACAATCACTTGTTTCCTTTATGGCATCAGCATACTCTTTGTCATCATCTAATAAGCCAAGTGTATAACACGCATCTCTAAAAGTGGTATGATCAAGATTCTTGACATTTTTCAAATCCTCATAACTTTTTGCACCTTAAATGACATTGTACAGTAATATTAGATAATATAACTTGCCACTTTCAGGCGGAACAAAGAAGATCCTCCCAATAGAAAATGAAGAAGTTTTTCTTTTCTCTTATTTCTTTGAGTTTTTTTTTCATACCAACTTAATAAAAATTATGCAAAAGTTAATTCTCTAGCTTTAGGAAATTCTTTATTTGCCTCAAACTAATTTAAGAACATTGCTTCACTTGCACTCGGTCTATTGGCGACATATTCAATTGGATCGTCATCAGAGAATATCATTTTATTTATTTTTTATGATTAAATGCTAGTCATTATACTGGGGGTTGTCTATATTGAATTGGAAATTCAAGTATTCTCCAAGAAGCTTCACAGGATGCTATGTATCAACAATCATAATACATGTTGATTTCATTGACATTTAATGAATCTTCCTCATTCACATTTTGATAAAAAGAAAAGAAGCAATGATGCGATCATTCTCCTTATTAACGTACTTAAATAAGTACCTAATAGATCTGAATTGATTACACTATTCCACATTGATATGAGCCCCATCTTTTAATAATAAGAATCAATTGTGCGACACTACATAATAATAAAAAAAAAACCCAAACTTTGACCGGATTTCCAGTTGAGCATACTGAACTTTGCGGGGTCCTATTACCCCCTAGATTTTTTAAAGTGAATTTAATTCCCCCCCTCGAAACTCTATACCCATTTTTAGCATCTGGCGGTGTAATACACATGACTTTTTACACGTGTAATACACGCATCAACCTCATATTTACACACTTCCAAGTGGAAAAATATATGTCATTAAAATCCAAAAAAAGGTCTAGGGGGTAATAGAACCCCCGCAAAGTTCAGCATGCTCACTAGAAATTCGGTGAAAGTTCAGATATTTTTGTGAGTATTATTCCTAAAATAAATAAATTACATTTTATCTTTGAGAAGATAATGTATTTTTATTTCAAATTCAAAAAACTGTTGAAATATACATTTGATAAACACTCTACATTAATAGTACCAATCGATTAAGCAGTACCCCATACCTGTTGTCCAGGTCAATACCATATTTCGTAATAGTTTTACCATCTTCCTTTCTTCTACAATTAGGATAACTATCTTCATCAATTGTGGTTGACTGAATAGATTTCTTTGGAAAGTGCTTTGTACATCTATCATCCTGCATGCAAGGAGAGCAATTTCTCACAGGACCACATGGGCCATGCATCATGAACAACTGCACTGCTTTATAATAGTGAGGATGTATTTTCGCAGAAATAATCCTATCAATATCTATAGGAGTATGATATTTATTTTGCTCATAAAGAAAAAGTAAGATGTAAGCATGAGACAATTCTCATTTTTGGAATTCAACAGTATAGATCACTACATCAAAGAAATTTATTAGATGAATAAAAAGTAGAAATCCATATTTAAGGAAATATATATATATATATATATATATATATATATATATATATATATATATACGAGGAACTAATTATACCTGCTTTTACTCTTCCAAAAATCTATTTGTCTTGCAAGTCATTTATTAAGTGATCAAAATTGATTTGAAAACCCTAGACAAAATATCTGGACGATCCTCGGGTTTTAATCCCCTACTCTTTACAAATCTAAAAATCTCTGGCTAATTTGGATTGCAAGTAAATGTGTAGAAAAGATTAGGGTAGTCAATCCATTTTCATATCGCCATAGCATCTTGGTAATTTTGAAGCATGTATCATGCGCCGCCTGTGAAGCTTGATCCCAAAATTGCCCTTTTTCCCTAAGAAGATGGATTAGTTATCCATGCAAAAATACGTCTTCTAACCCTTTGTACATATAATCTCTCAACTATTTTTGAATAATCGAATATAATCCAATCGGGAAGATTCGATCATTGTATATCCGTCAACCAAGAATTATTGAAATAGTCTTCTGGTAGACAGAATCGTTGGAACTTCATCCTTCCTAGCTTGAATTTTGTAAGAAAATTTTCTTAGATCCTAACACATTTCCTTCTTTGTGTTTTTTCATCACCTCTATTATAATAGATGTCCTCTCTATATGCATCTTCACCATATGGAAAAAGTAAAGGATACTACAATGTCATGACCTGATTTATGAGTCATCATGACACCTACAAAACCCACTAGTAGGTAAGCCAAACCATAATCCAGAGCTAACACACTAGGTTAATTTGGTAGTAAATTGACCAAATTGGGCAGAAATGAACAACACACTTGAATAATATACAAGTCATTCTTTATAGATATGATAGTCAAATATGATACCAATCCCAAAACCTGATAGAGTCAGTGCAAGAGCATCTAATGTCAATAATACAACCGAAATGTCTAAAAATAGTCAATACATCTATCTTAAATAAATAATGTCAATAATTCAACTAAAAATAGTTAATACATCTGTCTCAAAATAAAAGATTAAATATGAAGCTAGAAGGAAATGGGAACTCACCCTATTTCTAAAATATTAACATCGCTCAAACTCGGATAAACGATAGTAACTTGTACTCAAATCTGCATGAAAAAGGTATAAAATTATAGTATGAGTACCAAAATAATGGGTACTTATTAGGCATCATCAGCCGACTGAGATAAATCATGATATAAGAATGATAAAATGCGAGATAATATAAATTAAGTCAAGGTATAGAAATGAAGCTAAATTACCTCCAATACCACTATATATATAATAAGTAATTAAACTAGTATAACAGTATAACATTAGGCATCAACATATGCTCATAATGTCGTGCATAATAAATAAATAATTAAGAATAATGACACATCAAAAAGCATCAACACAAGCAAATATAACTACAAAGTTGGCTCCCATATGCCAACGGTTGCAGAAAAGTAAAGAACTAAATATAGCCTCCCATACAACTGGAGAGTACACACAAGAAAATAATAAGGAAATTAACCAACATTAAAACCAACTTTCATCGTCATTCAACTGCCATTCCATTATTTACCAAGATTTGGCAGAGTGCTCACATTTCATAATATTATTATCACTAACAACCTATTATCACTACTCACTAGTTGCCGCTTATTATCTAACCATCTCACATTAATTAATTCATTAGATTACTAGTCATCATATGACCTCTAGTCATTAATTAGGCAACTATTCACCACATATTCATTAATTCGCCAACATACATTATCTAACCATCATTTATCAACTAACATCATTTACTAACTAAACATCATTTTACAACTAATTCTAAATTATCAACTAATCATTATTAAACATTTAAACAATATCCACAACTAATTATCATTTAACATTAATCATCAACTATGCCACTTTGTATGCATTTATCACTAGTGAGCTATAATCGACATCCCTATATCATTATCATACCCACATTACACATAAGTATATATAAGCATATAATTTCCATACATAGGGCTAGCTAGACTCGAACCGATGGATGTACATATAGGCATATCAATATAATCATCCTCTGGCCTTGATAGGTATCAATGCATCACCATAATCATCCTCCGACCTTGCTGGGTGTATCATCCTCCAGCGTTGATAGGTATCATCATATATATATATATAATCATAATTAGTGGCAAAATCAATAACATAAGAAATCATATAATGAAGTATCATGATTTTAAACATAATTAGCAACATAACTTTTCATATAATCATTAAGCGTGCCTTCTAGCGTCATCAACATCATAATGTCTAATATCTTCTATAATAAAGATTTCTAATATAGTTACTAGAATAATTATTAATCATTATCATTGCATTAGCAATAACTTAGTCAAAGGCCTAAATGATAGAGTAATCAATGGCTTAATCACCACATAGTCATGGGCGTATGCAATAGCATAATCAATAACTCATTATAGCTTAATTAATAATCTAGTAAATTAGACCATGAACATTACCTCGAAAGTCATCACCATAATTCATTACCATGGTTACTCTATATGGCCTCAAAGGGACATTCTCTAGGCATTTAATAAACGTATAAGGGTTTTAAGAGAACTATATAAATCATTTTTAAGGTGGATCAAGAGCCCACTTCTAAATCTCCGAACTACATTCTAAGTCAAATTTCTATCCCAGACTAGACTAAGGTATTAAAATCAACTCTTCGATGTATACCAAGCAACAATTAGTCCTAAGGTAGAGATTCTCTTCAAGAATTTAACTAAGTTCAATAAAACTAAGGTGTAACGAGCCAAACCAGGGGTTGGTCGTGATGGGTATCTCAAGTCCCACGTGGATCAGAGATCATCTCTGTGCACCTAACCAAAAAATACAACATCCCAAAAGTTGGATGAATTCCGAACATATAACAAGATAAGTTTAAAGAATAAAAGGTTATGTCTAAAAACAATAACCATCGACCATCCAAAACAACTGACCAACATCACCCAAGCCCATAATAATCCAACAAAGCCTTCTAATATAAGAACCTAAAACTAGTCTAGGTCGAGACATGTCCCCGACTCTGACAAATAAAAATAAAAATGACAATGATAATGTTAATGATAATGAAAATAACTAGAAACTCAAATCTAAGAATGGAAGATGGTGAAATGCCTAAGCCTTTGGATCATAAAAGCTTACCACTTCACCTCAGTGAACAGATAAATCGATGAACTAAGCCAACTAACCTAACTCTATGCAGGAAAAGTAGAGTAGCTTCGGTGCCTGCATCGCGTAGGGACACGACGTTCAGAGATGGTTAGTAGGGTGATGTAAGACCCCAAAAAACCCTAAGCTTAATTCAGTCTATTTATGCTTGTTAAGGGGGTCCCACACATAGAAGGTTTTAGCTAAGTTTCAAGACTTAGTTTAGTTTAGCCTTCGAAAGTTCTCAGTCTCATTTTGTGACTTTAATGTCCTTTAATGGTCCGTATTCTCGCTAATTCATCACTACGAAGGTCAATAGGTGTTCCCAGGAAAATTTTGGGTTTTTTGAAACTTATTTACACCACATTTGAAATCCTAAAATAGGGGACCAATGCGATCTTGGTGCGCCACATCGCTAATCGCATTGGTTCATGTTGTTGTAGGTTGCTAGGGTTAAAGTACTAAGGATCAACACGATGATAGTGCTATGCATCGACTATCGCATCGATGCCATGATATGCTGCATCGATAATAGTGTGGGTGCCCAGTTATCAATCATATAAAATCTGCATCCTTAGGGTTAATTTAGTCTTTTTCCCATGCTCTTTAGCCCTCATAACTCAAAATTTGTTCCTTTTTTGGCTAATCCTATTCATTATTCACAAAATCCTCCAGAACAAAACCCTAGGGCTATTAATTCAAGACTCAATTTCTAAGGGATTCCACCATCAACCTTCAAGAATTCACCAACTAAGGTATGTCAAGTGTTCATCTAAGGGTTTCTTCCACCCTCGGAGTCCAAGAAACCTTTTGAAAAACTCAGGATAATGTTTTTGATAAACTTCCTGATTTTGTTTGATTGTGTTCATGACTATTATGTTAATGGGTTCTCTAGTTCATGATTAATTGCAATATCTATGTGAAGTAAATTGATATATGTGTAGTATTATGTAAAACCATATTAAACCCTTGAAATTTATCAATGGGAATGTGAATTATGATGCCTATTTATTATATAGGGCTATGTGCATATGTTATGCTCACCAAGTGTTTGATGAATTGCTCATGTGAGTTAATAAGTGAAAGAAATCATGCCATGTTACTTATGTGCAAGTTGTGTCATGCAAGTGTTTGAAAAATTGTTTATGAGAATAAAATAATGTCATGTTATAGTATGCCGACACATATTCCCCATTCATGTACAATTAATCCATCTCAAGTGGTTGTTGAAATGTCTAAATGAATGAATGGTAAACATGTAGCCAGTGCTGAGCTTTTAAGATTGTGCCATGATTTACTTATTATACTCACAAGACCTGGGGGTACTTGTACCCAAAAATTTAGTTATGTACTGAGAGCCAGTGTTAGTTTTCATGATACACAGTCAAGCCATGATCAGTAGAACTCAGTAAGTCATGTGACTCAGGAAAAAATTAGTAAATTCAGTATCAGTCTAGTAATCTCTGTAATCTTAGTAAGTTATTAGATCTTAGAGTATTCTGTTCAGAACTCAATAACTCAATCAGCTAGAAGATCTCAGTAGCATTCTGTCAGTTGACAGAATTTAGTAGTATTCCATCATTCAATGGAACTCAGTGAACTCAGTTTAGTCAGTAAAACTGTACCATTAGTAACAGCTCAGTCATACTTAGTGTGAACTAGGAAAACCAGTTCAGTATCTATTTAGTTTGGAATAGGATTCAGTACCAAGTGAACCAGGGATGAAGGCCCACCTATTATCCAGTAAAGGGTGTGATCCTTAGTAACAATCCCTGCATTCCAGAACTATGTAGCCAGCATAGGTTGAGACGTACCCCAACGAGTCTAGGGACTATACATCTCCTTTGAGTTTTCCTTGTAGGAGGGGTTGATGAAAGAGCTCCCTGTCAATGAGGGTTTAGTCATAGCTTGTCTTTACCCGTGGCACAGTACTGATACCCTTCCAACTGGAATTACAGGTTGGACCCCACCAGTTCAAATTTGGGGTATGTCGGTTAGATTATTACCTCTTACAGTCTCTGTTTCAGATTTAATTTTAATAATAGAACTCAGTTCAGTCCTACAGATATTAGGACTATCAGATATTATTGCTCAGCTTAGTACAGAACTCAGCTAGTTCCATCAGAATCAGGACTGTCAGATACAGTCACCCAGTCCAGTAAAAAACTCAAATAGTTTTTTAGTATTATTATACTCGGTTATCAGTAATATAGTACCAGTAACCTCAGATATTGGTTACCTGTAAACTCTATAATTCATATCATCAATAGCCTCATTTATTCAGTATCCCAGTATTAGTAAACTCAGATGTCAGTATATCAATATTTATTATTGCCACAACCCCAGTCCCAGTTTATGTATTCATGCATGTATTTCCCACGCGCTCATCTTCAAGTCATTAGTCAGTTATTATTGTTCATTCATATGAACCCTTGCATTCAGCTTACCTCACTTGTATACCATTACATTCAATCATACTGATCTATTTTTGCTATGGTGTTTTATACCATAGGTTTAGAAGCATGAGCTCCCGAGCATCCTTAGTCGATCAGACATTCAGTAGCCTGACTAACAGTGAGTCCTCATCATTTGAGGATAGAATAATTATTTTATTAATTTATTATTTTAGTAGTTCGAAGTTAGTTGGGGACATGTCTCATCAACTCTACAGTTTTCAGACAGTTTAGAGGCTTTCAGACTATAGCATATTTCAGATGATTTATTTCAGTTTTGGGTATTATTATACCCCATTACAGACATTGTTTTATATTTAGTATTAATTTAGTTTTGAACCTTATGGCCTTACAGCTTATATTCTGCATATTTACAGTATATTATTTAGTGCTCAGTTACAGATATCAGTCATGGGTTAGCTTATGGTCTTTCAGGTTATAAGCACCGTGTAGCATTTTGGGTACCAAATTCGGAGCGTTACAAACTTAGTATTAGAGTCTAAGGTTCAACAGTGTGCTTAGAAGTCTGAAAAGCCATAACAAGTAGAGTCTTGTGCATGGGTGTATTATGCACCACACTTATGGAAAGGAGGCTATGAGATGTTTTAGGAATATTCCACTTCTTTCAGTATTCATGTCGTTCCAGTGAGCATGAGCTTAAATTTAACTCCCAATCTAATTCGCTTTTCTTTTCATTTATAGAATATGCCTCTTAAAAAGGCTAGTGAAAGGAGAACCAGTAATCAGTTAGCACCTCAGCCCATTCAGGCAGATCCCCTAGACTAATATGTATCTCATGTAGAATTCAGGACTGTATTCACTACTCTAGCCAATCCAGTCACAGCTCAGAATAAATGGCCAACTGTTATTCTGACCAACCCAGTGGCCAATTCAACTGCAGCTAGGATTAAGGAGTTCACCCAAATGAATCCTTCCCTAATCTCTCATTCTAAGTTTGAAGAGGATCCATAGGAGTTCCTCAACTAGGTTAAGAAAGTCATAGATATCATGGGAGTGACTTTCGGTGAGAGTAGACCATACATGGTTTAAGCAGTGGAAAGTAGATAGGGGTACAGATGCAGGGCCCATAGAATGGGAGAAGTTTGCTACGACCTTCTTAGATAGATTCTTTCCCATAGAGTAGAAAAAAGCCAAAGTGTTAGAGTTCATCAATACTAGACAAGGTAGCATGAGTATGAAAGAATACTCCCTCAAGTTCACCTAGTTAGCCAGGTATGTTCCCCATGTAGTAGCAGACAGTAGATCCAGAATGAGAAAGTTTGTGTTTGGGGTTTCAGGTAGAGTGGTTTAGGAGTACGGGACTACGATGTTGGTTAAGGAGATTGACATATCTGGACTTATTGTCCATGCTCAACAGATTGAAGAGCAGAAACTTAAGAAGAAGGAAAGAGAGAATAAGAGAGCCAGAACAAGTAGTTATAGTTTTTCTCAACCAGGGTCGCAGGTTGGTAACCGTTCTCAACATAGTCAGAAGTTTTCAGTCCCAGTTCCCTCTTCATCAAGAGCCCTAGTACCAAGTTCAGAATGACCATAGGGATGGGGCGCCAGGCTCCAAATCCAAGAATAGTGCAAGCATTATTTGCACTCATCCGCTTTGCGAAGAGTGTGGTAAGTACCATAAGGGTGTGTGTAAAGTTGGCAGTAATGTGTGTTTCGGATATTGTGAGTCATGGTCATAAGGTCCGAGACTGTCCTAAGCTCGATCCATAAAGTCAGCACGATCGTCCTTCAACTCAGTCCAGTCGCCCGAATCATCAGGGTTCCAATTCCAGCGCTATCAGTGGGCAACACCCAAATAGACTCTATGCACATCATTCCCAACAAGATCAAGAAAGTTCTCCTGATGTAGTCACTAGTATGTTGAAGATCTCTCATATATATATGTTTACACTTCTTTGGATTCGGGATCTTCTTTTTCTTTTATAACTTTTTACATACCAGTCAACTTTAAGGTCAGACTAGATGTTAATGGGACCTTTCTCAGTCTACACCCAGCAGGTCAGTCTATTATAGCCCAACAAGTATACATGAACTGTTCGATTATGGTACCTCAGAATGCCAAGCCTTCAGGTTCTAGTAGTAGAACCATTATGGGTAGGAAATTAGTAAGGAAAGATGATTCCTGACCCATTCCTTTCCCAATACAAAGTTTTGTACTTTAACCATGATACTTATGCATGCATCACGTCACAATTCCGTGAACCCAGCTTATATTCATACTTTCATAGAATAGTGTGCGTTTCAAGTTCCTAGTATAAGGAATCCCATTTCACTCAGTGCTATGAATCATGTCCCATAAACATAGAAATTCCAGACTCAGTTTATGTAGCTCAGGACTCATGCTACGCTCCTAATGATCAGTTAAAAATTTAGACTATATCACGTATATCCATAGTTTAGACCCCTCGGTGAATTTGTGGTATTGATGTTCCATCCCCCAGTCCTCAGTTACAACGTCATTCATAATAAGTATTCAGTAAAGGACTCAGATAGTCCTACAGAACCATGGCCTTCAGTTATTAGTTATTTAGCCATCAAAATTTAGTACTTCAGTACCAATCTAACCCTCAGTTATCAGGAACCAGCATTCAGTCCCAGTTATAGTCTTAGTTATGGTTATAGTCTCAATTACCATCTTAGCTACAGTCTCAGTCCCATTCCTAGTCCAGTCAGATCATAAACTCAGTTTACTTTTAGGATTACTCGACCATAGCATATGGCCATCAATTACTTAGTCATTGGTATTTCAATACCGTAGTTTACAGAATATTTTTGAATCATGTTGGACGCTTGGTCTTGCACTCTTAAGGTAATACAATTTTTTATTAATTCATGCTCAGTTACCTCACGTTACCCAGTCATTCATTACCTTTTATGTATAATACTCTATAGTCTAAGTCTAGCCTTTCCGGCTAAGTATAGTTCATCCTTACAGACCTAGTAGTCAGCTATCAGTTATTTAGTTAATCAGATGTCATGACCCAAACTAGGGTCCTGGCCGTGACGAGCATTCCAAACCATGAAAGCCCGAAACACCCCTATCTATCTGGTAATCATGCACATAATTCATATGATAAAAGAAATGCAGAAGATTCATAATACTACGAAAACATGGTCAACCTGAAGGTAATCATAACACTAAAAACTGAAATCCAAGATATATCTGAATTATAATGTCTGACTCAGTCTGCAAAATGTTTAGTATGGACTAAACAAACTGTCTGAAAACTGGAACAAGGCCCCCAGAAGACCAAAACAGAACTAAAGATAATTATCTGAAATAACCAGGCCCTCTGGATCATAGAAGGCTCACCACTGCACAATCTGATCTGTGATCTGAAATATCTACTATTTATCTGGACCCCTAGATTGTGCCTCAGAACCTGGAGAGAGGGAGTGGTCAGCACAAAAGTACTGGCACGTGAAGCAATCCAAAATAGTGTACTTGAACATATATATAAAATAGATGAGAGCAATTTTTCATCAAACGTCATGCATAAAATAGTTTTTGGAAACACATGGGCATCATTCGAGTAATCATAAATCATTCTTGTCAAAACAGTTTCTGATCTTTCTATTACTTCTGAGTTAGGTGGCACTCCCCTACATTTTCTTATATTCCACGAGCTATATGGAATCTGCCACTGTCTCGGTGGGGAAGCCTCCAACCCGAGTGTGCCGCAAGGGTTAGAGTGTCTGATTCTAATATGCCACATGGCACTAGGCCAGCATAATATAAGATATACCCAGATCGGCAAATCACAGTTTCAGGCAATGAGTATCTGGACTAATGCCTTCTTCGGGGAACCACCTATCATCTCTTTCTACCCAATTTTTAACCATTTCTAATCATGCAACATTCTAATCAAAAAATCTATAAATTTGATTTCAAATATACATTCTATTATGTTCTAAATTTATCATGGCATTTTCTAAGTTGGTGTCGTCACACCAAGACTTGCAAGTTCTATTTCTAAGCCATAATGCAATAAGCATTATCTTTCATAAAAATATAGTTCAGACCACCCAACAGATGTAATTTGCATAAAAGATTTCATGTTCCGAAAACTCAAGTCAAAACCATGGAAAAACTCTCATCAAACATATGGTGGTCACATGATTTTGGTAAAACCATGCACTCTTTCATTATATGTATATTCAACATTCACAACCCTCTCTTTCGTATTCAAAAATCATATTCAAAACACAGCAAAAGCCAAAGTATTTCATATCATGCTCTTCAAAATGCATTCAACACAATTTATATCATACAAAGATGAGAAAACTCTAATTCATGCTCTCAATTGAATAACCATTCTTGAACACATACGTACATATATACATAATTTAAAATCAATTTGGGGGATAGGCCTAAAGACAAAAATAATACCATAAAAACTTCTAAAAATGATTATATTCATAAACTTATAAACCCCATTCTTAAAACATGATTTCTATACCCATGAGATTTTAGGAAAAACCCCACGTACCTTGAATTAGGAAGACAATAGGTTCTTATTGAAGCCTACGACCTGGGGATTCCAAATATGCGATCAACTTCGAAACCTATGGTAGAATCTTGAACTACTTGAGTTTTTTTATTTGGAAACCCTAGAGAGGATTCTTGATGATTTTGATAAAAATAGGGTTAAGTTGCTCAAACATACCGTAAATCCTTTGTTTGGACGGTGTTAAAGGTTAGTAAAAAGTCAAAATTACCCTTAATGACTCCTGAATGGAATTGGAAATTTGAACAAAAAAAAACCCCGATTTTGGGTGGCACTGCAACGTGCCACAATCGCAGTGGTCCATTGGAATTTGATGAGTGGGAATTGGGTGCCTCCGTGATGCACCACCATCGCGGAGCCCCACTGGAATTTGATGATTGTCAATTTGACCCTCTCCGCGATGCGCTAGACACCAAAATGATGATGTTTACAGCTGAAACTATAAATTATTCATAACTTCTTCACCGAGGGTCCGTTTTGGACGAATCTTATATCATTGGAAATCTAATTCAGTCATCTACGTAATGAAAGGTTGAAATGTAGGAAATTCCACATAAAAATTAATTTAGATCATTCTAGAATATAATGCTTAGACTTTTTATGTACAGAATTTAGCTAAGAAGACATCGGGGTGTTACAATATCTCCCCCTGGGATCGTTCATCCCCGAATGATGATGAGGAAAATAGAAAAGCACGATTTCAAGCAAACAAAGGAATGGAAAGAAAAGGAAAAAGATTGTACCTTCCATCAGTTCATTCACTGGATCAAATAAATTTGGGTATCTATCTCTTATATCATCTTCTGATTCCCAAGTTACTTCTTTGACTTTCTGATTTCTCCCTAACACTTTAATCGAAACAATCTCTTTGCTTCTCAACTTTCTAACTTGGCAATCAAAAATTGGTACCGGCTCTTCTTTATAGGACAAAGAGTCTGTCACCTTGATTTCTTCGATGGGTACTACTAACAAATGATCTCCAATGCACTTCTTCAGCATGGATATATAAAATACCAGATGGACAGAATGCAAACTTGCAGGAAACTCTAATTCATACACAACTCTAACTATTCTTCTCATAATCTGGTATGGTCCTATATAGAGAGGACTGACCTTACCCTTTTTCCCAAATCACATAACTCCCTTTATGGGCAAAACCTTAAGAAATACCCAATCTCCAACCTCAAACTCTAACTCTCTTCTCCTAACATCGATGTAGGATTTTTGATGACCCTGAGCTATTTTAAGTCATTCTCTAATAAGCTTCACATCTTCCATCACTTGATGAACAGGATCAGGCCCAAATATCTGCATCTTACCCACTTCATACCACCCTATTGGTGACCTACATCTTTTCCCATACAATGCCTTAAACGGCGCCATCTTAATACGAGAATGGAAACTGTTATTATACATGAACTCTATCAATGACAAGTGATCCACCCAACTACCTTTAAAATCAATTACCCTGGCCCTCAACATATCCTCAAAGGTCTGAATGGTGTGCTGAGCTTGCCCATCAGTCTGAGGGTGGAATATTGTACTTAGGTTCACTTGGGGTACCTAAGCTTTACTGAAAAGATTTTCAAAACTGAGAAGAAAACTGCACACCTTGGTCGGATATCATAGACACAAGTGCCCCATGCAAATGAACTATTTCTGCGATGAACAACTTAGCATAATCCTCTCCCGAATAGTTAGTCTTGACAGAAAGGAAGTGCTCTGACTTGGTTAGCCTATCTACAATTACTCATATAGAATCATACTAGTTTCGAGACTTCGGAAGTCCTGTAATGAAGTCCATATTGATCATCTCTCACTTCCATAAAGGCAATGCTATCTCTTGAGAAGTACCACCTGGCCCCATGTGTTCCACCTTGACTTGCTGACAATTCAAACACTTGGCAACATACTTAGCCACATCACGCTTCATATTATTTCACCAATAAATAGTTTTCAAATCATGATACATTTTTGTAGAGCCAGGGTGAACAATATACCTCGACGTGTGAGCCTCACTAAGGATTCTTTCCCACAGCCCGTCTACATCAGGCACATACAATCTACCCTGATATCTCAGAATACCATCGCCACCAATCTCAAATGATATTACTTTCTGTTGACCCATATCTCTCTTAATCTGTATCAAGATGGGATCTTCAACGTGCTTTTCTTTAACTTCAGCATAATGGGATGACTTAGCTATCTCATGAACAATCACCCCTCCATCTTCAGAATCTAAGAGTCGCACTCCCAGATTTATAAGGCGGTGAATATCCTTCACCATCTCTCTCTTGCCTTCTTCAACATGAGAAAAGCTGCCCATAGATAACCTACTGAGAGCGTCGGCTACAATATTTGCCTTGCCCGGATGATAATGCAGGCTCATATCATAGTCTTTCAAAAGATCCATCCAATGCCTCTTCCTGAGGTTCAATTCTTTCTGCGAGAAAACATACTATAAAATTTTGTGGTCAGTATAAATATCAACATGCACTCCATACAGATAATGCCTCCAGATTCTAAGTGCAAACACCATGACTGCTAACTCCAAGTCATGAGTGGGGTAGTTTTTCTCATGCACCTTTAACTGCCTAGATGCATAAGCTACCACCTTATCATACTGCATTAGAACACAACCAAGTCCAACACGATATGCATCATAGTATACCACAAAACCATCTACCCCCTTAGGAAGAGTCAAAACAGGAGCAGTAGTCAGCTTGTCCTTCAACTTCTAAAAACTATTTTCACACAAGTCAGACCACACAAACTTTACCTTTTTCTGAGTCAATTTAGTGAGCGGAGCAGCTATGGAGGAAAAACTCTCTATGAACCTTCTGTAATAACCCGCCAGACCCAAGAAGCTTCGAATATCGATTGGAGTCATGGGTTTGGGCTATTTTCTTACTGCTTCAAATTTTTGGGGATCCACTCTAATACCGTCACTAGACATAGTATGACCCAAGAACGCAATGGCATTAAGCCAGAATTTACCCTTGGAGAATTTCGCATACAAACTATGATCTTTAAGATTCTGAAGAATAATTCAAAGGTGAGTGGTATGATCCTCCTCATTTTTGGAAAAAATCAAGATGTCGTCAATGAATACTATCACAAACAGATCTAGAAACTGATTAAAAACCCTATTCATTAGGTCCATGAAAGCTACAGGGGCATTAGTCAAGCCGAAGGACATGACTAAGACTTCAAAATAATTGTATCTGGTTCGAAAAGCTATTTTTGGAATATCTAATTCTCTAACCTTCAACTGATGTTATCCTGAATGAAGGTCTATCTTTGAAAAACATCTAGCGCCCTGAAGCTTGTCAAAAAGATCATCAATCCTAGGAAGAGGATACTTATTTTTAATCATGACCTTATTTAGCTGATGGTAGTCTATGCATATATGAAGGGAACCGTCTTTCTTTCGCACGAAGAGTACAGGCGCACCCCAAGGTGACAGACTGGGGCATATAAAACCTTTGTCTAAAAGACCTGCTAGTTGTTCCTTCAACTCTTTTAGTTTTACAGGAGCCATTCTATATGGTGGAATAGAGATAGGGCGGGTATCTGACAACACATTAATACCAAACTCTATTTCCCTATCAGATGGCATTCCTAGGAAATCATCTGGAAAGACTTCTGGAAATTTATTTACTACAGGGATAGACTGAAGAGGAAGACCCTCAGCATTAGAGTCCTTAACCTGGATAAGGTGATACAAAAATCCTTTAGAAATGAGTCTCCGGGCCCTGAGATAGGATATAAAGTGCCCTTTAGGTGCTAACAAATATCCCTCCCATTCTATCACTGGCTCATTCGAGAAAGAAAAAGTGGCTCTTCGAGTCCTACAATTTAATGTGGCATAGCACGAATAGAGCCAATCCATCCCTAAGATAGCATCAAAAGCAACCATATCAAGTTCTAAGAGGTCTGCCATAGTATCCCGGCTAAGAATAGATACCACACAATTTTTATACACCCTCCTAGCCACAATAGAATCACTCACCGGAGTGGAACCAAAGAAAGGTTCAGAAATCATATCGGGCTCAAACCTAAAACCAACAGCCACATAAGGGGTCACATAGGATAGGGTAGACCCGGGGTCAAGTAACACATAAACATCATAGGAAAAGATTTATAACATACCGGTGACAACATCTGGGGAAACTTCCGCCTCCTGGCGGTTGGTCAAAGTATATAACCACTTACAACCACTCCCGGCAGTTGGTATGATACCCTTTTGAGGTGGGGGTGGTGCCAAAGAATTTGCCTGAAACTTTGCAACACCAACATTCTTCCTAGCGGATGGACAGTCCCTCTGAATGTGACCCGGTTGACCACATAAATAACATACAAATGCGCCCAACTAACATTTCCCTGGATGATTTCTACCATAAGTCTTACACCACTGAAAAGTACGATGCTGCTGAGCCACACTACCCTGTGACTGAATATCTGGTGCTATGGATCCATGATGAGTCTGGAAACTTTGAGATCATCTATCTGCTGGTGGTCTGGGCGCTGGCATCAAACTCTACGTTACCCCAATTCTTCTTCTTCTACCATTTATTTCCCCACTTACCGCTTTGAGGCTGACTGTAACCCTGGTCGGCAGATCTGACTCTTTTTGCCTGTCTTTCTTTCTCCTTAGCTTCAGAAATCTTCTTTTTCTTCTCCTCTATTTGTTGTATATGAACTATCAGCCTAGAAAAGTCCAAATCCTTGTTTATCAGAGCTCCCTTACACTCAAGCACTAGATCATCTGAAAGGCCGGAAGCAAACTTCCTTATTCGGGCCCTCATACTACTCATTATCTCGAGAGCATAATGGGCCAGTTGATTAAATTTTAAAGTGTACTCCTGCATGCTCATCTTACCCTGCTTGAGGTTCATGAACTCCTCTACTTTAGCTTTCCTCAACTCTAGAGGAAAGAACCTATCAAGGAAAGCTTCTACAAACTCATCCCAAACTGTGGACTCAACACTGTCACCCTTTGCATCATCCCACTCATTGTACCATTGGTTTGCTACATCCTTCAGTTGGTAGGCTGCCAAATCAACACCTTTAATCTGATCCACATGCATCACTTTGAAAATTTTTTCTATTTTATCTATGAATTCTTGCATATATTCTTCTACATTGGTGCCAGTAAACTTGAGTGGGTCCATTCTTATGAACTGTCCCACCCTAGTAGCCTCCGACGTCACTGATGCAAACCTAACATCTTCTGATGGTTGAGCCTTATTAGCCACCAACTTTGCCAGCATATGAATAGACTGTTTGAATTCAGCATTCGAAATATCTCTCTGAGCAGTCAGGGGACAGTTAATATTAGTTTATGGAGCCCAAAGTGGACTGGTCAGGACTGGAGGGACTCCCAGAGTAGGGACCAGGGTCTGGAGTCAAAGCTCTATTACGTGTCCTCATCCCATGAGTGGGATGGACTTCATCATTCTGAGCACTCGGATTAGTATTTCGACAAGGAGGCATGGCTGTTATTTCTGTAAGACAAAAGGTCACTGATTAGGAACAGACTTGACTCTGAAGCACAAACTAAATCAGAAGGAAGGGAAACATTTCCTAAATGCCTAGTGGCCTCCTATTATAAGTGTGGCACGCTAAATACCCATAAATAAGACTCTACTCGACACGATTTTGCAGACACCCTGGGACTATGAACCGTGCTCTGATACTAAGTTTGTGATGACCCAAACCAAGGCGCTGGTCGTAATGAGCATTTCAAACCATAAAGGCCCAAAATCCCCCTATCTATCTGGTAATCATGCATATAATTCATATGATAAAAGAAATGCGGAAGATTCACAATACTACTGAAACATGGTCAACCTGAATGTAATCATAACACTGAAAACTGAAATCCAAGATATGTCTGAATAATAATGTCTGACTCAGTCTTCCCAAAGCTCTACTATGGACTAAACAAACTATTTAAAAACTGGGACAAGGCCCCCAGTAGACCAAAATAGAACTAAAGATAATTATCTGTAATAACTAGGCCCTCTAGATCCTAGAAGGCTCTCCATTGCACAATCTGATCTGCGATCTGAAATATCTACTATTTATCTAGACCCCTAGACTATGCCTTAAAATTTGGAGGGAGGGAGGGGGTCATCACAAAAGTACTAGCACACGAAGCAATCCAAAATAGAGTACTTGAACATATATATAAAATAGATGAGAGCAATTTTTCATCAAATGTCATGCATAAAATAGTTTCTGGAAACACATGGGCATCATTCGAGTAATCATGAATTATTCTTGTCAAAATAGTTTTAGATCTTTGTATTACTTTTGAGTTAGGTGGCACTCCCCTACATTTTCTGATATTCCACGGGCTATATGGAATCTGCCATTGACTAGGCGGAGAAGCCTCCAACCCAAGTGTGCCGCAAGGGTTGGAGTCTGTGATTCTAATATGCCACATGGCACTAGGCTAGCATAATATAAGATATACCCGGATTGGCAAATCACGATTTCGGGCAATGAGTATCTGGACTCATACCTTCTTTGCGGAACCACCTAACATCTCTTTCAGCTTAATTTTTTAACCATTTCTAATCATGCAACATTTTAATCATAAAATCTATAAATCTGATTTCAAATATGCATTCTATTCTGTTATGAATTTATCATGGAATTTTTTGAGTTGGTGTCATCACGCCAAGACTTGCAAGTTCTATTTCTGAGCCATAATTCAATAAGCATGATCTTTCATAAAAAAAGTAGTTTCAGACCACCCAAAACATGTAATTTGCATAAAAGATTTCAAGTTCCGAAAACTCAAGTCAAAATCATACAAAAACTCTCATCAAACATATAGCGGTCATGTGCTTTAGGAAAAACTATGCACTCTTTCATTATATGTATATTCAACATTCATAAACCTCTCTTGTATTCAAAAATCATATTCAAAACATAGCAAAAGCCAAAGTATTTCATATCATGCTCTTCAAAATTCATTCAAAACAATTTATATCATACGAAGATGAGAAAACTCATAATAAGAGAGGGATTTATTATAATTCATGCTCTCAATTGAATAACTATTCTTGAACACATACGTACATATATACATAATTTCAAATCAATTTGGGGGAAAGGCCTAAAGACCAAAACAATACTGTCAAAACTTCTAAAACATGATTATATTCATAAACTTCAAAACCCCATTCTTAAAACATGATTTCTATGCTTATGAGATTTTAGAAAAAACTCCGCATACCTCAAATTAGGAAAACAATAGGTGTTTACTGAAGCCTATGGCCTGGGGATTCCAAATATGCGATCAACTTCGAAACCTTTGATTTAATCTTGAACTACTTGGGTTTTTTATTTTGAAACCCTGAAGAGGATTCTTGATGATTTTGATAAAAATAGGGTTAAGTGGCTCAAACATACCTTAAATCCTTTGTTTGGACGATTCTAAAGGTTAGGGGAAATTCAAAATTACCCTTAATGACTCCTAAATGGAACTGGAAATTTGAACATAAAAAAAACCAGATTTCGAGTGCCAACGCAACGTGCCACAATTACGGTGGTCGACTGGAATTTGACGAGTGGAAAATTGGGTGCCTCCACGGTACGCCACCATCGTTTAGCCCTACTAGAATTTAACGATTGACAATTTGACCCTCTCTGCGATGCGCTAGACACCAAAATGATGATGTTTACGACTGTAACTATAAATTATTCATAACTTCTTCACCGATGGTCCATTTTGAACGAATCTTATATCGTTGGAAAGCTAATTTAGTCATATACGTAATGAAAGGTTGAAATATAGGAAATTCCACATGAAAATTAATTTAGATTATTCTAGAAGCTAATTCTTAGACGTTTCATAAACAAAATTTAGCTATGAAGACGTTGGGGTGTTACATCAGATAAGTTAGTATATTTATGCATTCGTGCTCAGCACCCACGTGAATCTTTTCAATAGTCTCAATTGCAGTGGATAAGCCTTAGTCACTTTATTTTAGATGATGTTTCATAGGCCTTGTCTCCTAATACAAGAATCCTAGCCATGTAGTGATCTCCTAATCTGATGTCCTGCTCAGATCAGGCGAAGATTTGGTTTCTCCCTTCATTAACTAGAACTCTACAGAAAGAGGGTCATAGGAATGTTCCAGTTGAGAGAAGTTTATAGTATGAGTTAGTTAAGTAGCCAGTAATTCAATTTAGCTGCCAGACAGACAAGTTCAGATAGTGTGGTTTCCTATCTTTCCATCTACTCGCACTATCCAGAGTCTCATGAATACGATCATTCTAAGATGGAATAACTAGGTAGTTGTGTATTCAGCCTAGTTCATGTATCCTATTGTAGTTTCAGATCTTAGATATTCAGATAGAAGGTGCCTCGTGCATCGCCACAGCTTTCCTCATAGCTCAACAAAGTCGGCCCAGTATTTTTCAAGGGATATAGTGACACAAGGGGGAGATATACTATAGTTCCCCAAACCCTCATGACATAAACATGCCACTCTTTATTTTCATAACGAATCCAATTTAAGGTAAAGGGTACTCATGAGTTGACCCTCAAACTTCAATCTTAGCCATAAGCCACGTATTCAAGGTACTCAATTCAGATCACGATATCCAACTCATATATCAAGTTCCAGACTTAGTTACATTCACATGTTTCTGCTCATGCATATCTAGTAATTAATTTTAGGCTCATTAGCATTTTCAGTTTAAGGAAACAGTCTCCCTTGAACTTATCTAGTTTTATGCTCAAATTCCCTGATAAACTTAGTATTAATTACCATTGCATATTTAGTAATGTATTTATGCATCAGATATGAATGTTCAGTATAATATATTCAGCTTATCAGTCATGCCAGTCATGAAATCATGCATAAGATATGCATGCTCAGAACAAATCTTAGCAAATTAGTAATGTCAGTCATGTACTCATGTTTTAGTTGTTCATGTTCAGCATGTACTTCAACTTATCATTTCCCCCATTTCAGTCAGTCTCATTTGAGAATGAATATTCCTAAGGGGGAGATATTATAAGACACCATAAAATCCTAAGCTTATTTCAGTCCATTTATGCTTGTTAAGGGGGTCCCATACTTAGAAGGTTCTAGCTAAGCTTCCATACTTAGTTTATTTTAGCCTTCAAAAGTTCAAAGTCTCATTTTGTGACTTTAATGTCCTTAACAGTCCGTATTCTTGCTAATTCATGACTAGGAAGGTCAATAGGTGTTCCCAAAAAAGTTTTGGGTTTTTCAAAACTTATTTAGACTACGTTCAGAATCCTAAAATAGTGGACCAATGCGATTTTGTCATGCTGCGTTGCCAATTACGTTGGTTGATGTTATTGCAGGTTGCCAGGGTCAAAGTACTGAGGCTCAACGCAATGATGGCACGACGAGTCGACTATCGCGTCGTTGCCATGATGTTCCTAGTCCATAAAACGTTAGTGCCCAGTTCTCAGTCATTTAAAAGCCATGTCTTAAGGGTTAATTTAGTCTTTTTCCCACGCCCTTCAGCCCTCAGAACTCAAAATTTATCCCTCTTTTGGCTAATTCTATTCATTATTCCCAAAATCCTCAAGAACAAAAAACTAGGGCTATCAATTCAAGACTCAATTTCCAAGGAATTCCACCATCAACCTTCAATAATTCACCAACTAAGGTATGTCAAGTGTTCATCCAAGGGTTTCTTCCACCCTTGGAGTACAAGAAACCTTTTCAAAAACTCAAGATAATGTTTTTGATGAATTTTATGATTTAGTTTGATTGTGTTCATGACTATTATGTTAATGGGTTCTCTGGTTCAGGATTTAATTGCAATATCTATGTGAAGTGATGTGATATATGTTTAGTATTATGTGAAACCATGTTAAACCGTTGAAATTTGTCAATGGGAATGTGAATTATGATGCCTATTTATTGTATAGGGTTATGTGCATATGTTATGTTCACCAAGTATTTGATGAATTGCTCATGTGAGTTAATAAGTGAAAGAAATCATGCCATGCTAGTTATGTGCAAGTTGTATCATGCAAGTGTTTGACAAATTATTTATGAGAATGAAATAATTCCATATTATAGTATGCCAACACGTATTCCCCATTCATGTTCAAGTAATACATCTCAAGTGGTTGTTGAAATGTCTAAATAAATGAATGATAAACATGTAGCCACTGTTGAGATTTTAAGCTTGTGCCATGATTTACTTATCATGCTATCGAGTCCTGGGGTTACTTGTACCCGACAATTAAACTGTGTGCTTAGAGCTAGTGTTAGTTTTCACTATATACATAGTCAAGCCATAATTAGTAGAACTCAGTCAGTCTTGTGACACATGAAAAATTCAATAAATTTAGTATCAGTCCAGTAATCTCTGTAATCTCAGTTAGTTATCAGATCTTAGTAGTATTCAGTTCAGACTTCAGTAGCTTAGTCAGCTAGCAGAACTCAGTAACATTCTGTCAGTTGATAGAATTTAGTAGTATTCCATCATTTAATGGAACTCAGTGAACTCAATTCAGTCGGTAAAAAATGTAGCATCAATAACAACTCAGTCATGCCTAGTGTGAACTAGGAAAACTAGTTCAGTGTCTATTCAATTAGGAGTAGGATTCAGCACCGAGTGAATCCAAGGATGAGGGCTCACCTGTTAGCCAGTAGAGGGTGTGATCCTTAGTACCAATCCCTGTATTCCAGAACTACGTAGCCATCGTAGGTTGAGATATACCTCTACGAGTCTAGGGACTATACATCTCCTTTGAGTTTTTCTTATAGGAGGGGTTGACGGAAGAGCTCTCTGTTAGAGAGGGTTTACTCATAACTTTCTTTAGCCGTTGCACGGTACTGACACCCTTCCAGCTGGGGTTATAGGTTGGACCCCACCAGTTCAGATTTGGGGCATGTTGATTAGATTATTACCTCCCACAGTCTTAGTTTCAAATTCAGTCTCAGTAATAGAACTCATTCAGTCCTACAGATATCAGGACTGTCAGATACAGTTGCTTAGCTCAGTACAAAACTTAGCTAGTTCCATCAGAATTAGGACTGTCAGATACAGTCACTCAGTCCAGTAAAGAACTCAGATAGATTTTTAGTATCAGTATACTCAGTTATCATTTGTCGATTTCCTGTAATCCGTAATTTATATCATCAATAGACTCAGTTATTCACTATCCCAGTATTAGTAAACTCAAATTTTAGTACATCAGTATTCAATATTGTCACAACCCCTGTCTCAGTTTATGTATTCATGCATGTATTTCCTAGGCGCTCATGTTCAAGTCATCAGTCAAGTCTTATTATTCATGCATTTGAACCTTTGCATTCAGCTTACCTCACTGACATTCAATCGTACATTCAATTGTACTGACGTATTTGCTCTATGGTATTTTATACCATTGGTTTAAAAGCACGAGATCCTAAGCATCCTTAGTAGATCAGACATTCAGCAGCCAAACTAACAGTGAGTCCTTATCATTAGAGGATAGCATAATTATTTTATTACTTTATTATTTCAGTAGTTTGGATTTAGTTGGGGACATGTCCTATCAACTCCACAGTTTTCAGAAAGTTTAGAGGATTTCAGACTACATCATGTTTCAGATAGTTTATTTCAGTTTTGGGTATTATTATACCCCACTACAGACATTGTTTTATATTCAGTATTAGTTCAATTTTGAAGTTTATGGCCTTACAGCTTATATTCCGCGTATTTACAATATGTTATTCAGTGCTCAATTACAGATATCAGTCATGGGTTAGCTTATGGTCCTTCAAGGTCATGAGCACCGTGTAGCATTGGGGTACCAGATTTGAGGCGTTACAGGTGAGCACTAGTATGAAACTCAAGGATAAGGATAATATATATCCATGATCTACAATTCCAAATTATTCATGTCCAAAGCACATAATAAAATGCATATATATATATATATATATATATAGCATGTATTGGTAGGAAACAATGTTAAACATGCATAGTAAAACTTTAGCTTAGATTGTGTAGCTCAACTGTCATAACATACAAAGTCATCCATGGGCTATATGGGCCCAGCTCTCCCCCAGCTGGTAGGGCCCCAATTCATGTAGCCACATGAACCAAAGGGTATACATATGCACTATGAGGGACTCGAACCTCCCAACATGTTAAGTTGACACGAGCACCAAATCATGTAATGTAATATGGGGGACTCAAACCTCCCAATCATGTTATAATACTAATAAGAGGAACTTGAACCACTCGGTCATATACACCCCCGCATCGACAATTGCGGTCTATTTTCTTGACTCAACCACACAACCCTCATTAAAACCCAATTAAAACAAGTATCACACTTTGTCATTCGTTGAACCGTGTTACACATTAAGGCATACATTATTAGTATCATCGTACAAACTACACTTGCAAAGTAATAACAACATACCAAAACAATCTTATCACCTGGGGGAATTCACAACCCCCTTGGTTCAATTACGCAATAACTTAAGAAAACACAAAACCCATAATGTTCAATTCAAAACCATTAGGCCTCATTAGCTTTTCACATTATGCAAGGCTTCAAGTGTAGTTCAAAATGCATACTTTTCATATTGAAAATCAATTTCACCATATGGGGTTGAGGTCATAACTTCTTCAAAATTCACAAGTTTTGAGAAAATCTCAATTCCCTAGTTCATTTAACATACCAATGCACCCATAAGTTCAAAACTACAATTAAAGCATGAATGATCATATGTAAACCATGGTAAAACATTCCTCAATCAATAAGCATTCAGAATCCTCAACCTTTATTAACAACCGACATAAATATCTCATGAATAATACTTCAAAATATATGTTTTTAACAAATTAAATATGAGGAAAGAGTAACATTCCTAAAATATCAAGTTTCACGAAAAGAATCCAACCCTTAAGCCCTTGGATGATCTACTTCTTAGAAACCCTAAGCATGGTTGATTGGGAGGATTTTGGGAGTGATTTGGAAGTGTTTGAGTACTATATAAATAAAAAATAACCCCCATAAGTTCTTTATAAACATGGGGATTTAATTGGGTGAGAGAGGAATTGTCTAAAGTGCCCTTAAATTAACAGCTGAAATATAGTCATTAGTGACTATGGTCACTATACGACTCGTATAGACTCATTATGACTTGTCACCATGAGTCATATCCAGGACTGATAAAAAAATAAAATACTAAAAATGAAATTAATCTTAAGAACCTAAAAATCAGCAACTACAAGAAAAGGAGATGACGTAGAAGACATGGATTTAACATAAAACAAGATAGAATAGCATAAAAATAAAAGGATAGATAGTGATACATACACCTACTCCCATGAATAGAACCAAGGTGTGTATCAAACGCCAAGACACACAACACCAATGAAGGATAACACCGCACTCTTAGGCGGACTAAAGAAATTCACACTCCTCAATCATATCTTTCTTGTCAATCGATAGACATAAGTGAAATCCATAAAATGTATTAAATCCTAGTTTCGATGTCCTTTCCAATACCTACACTAAGATGACTTTTCCAATCCCTACACTAAGGAAAGAAAATACAATTTGAGTAATACTCAATCAATTCATCAAAATGTAATGAAAAGAGAAGCGAATTTGTCTATTTATACTATTACACAGTAAATGTCAAAAATACCCTTAATGAATAAGGGAATTTGGGTGCCTCTTGAGTGTGACTTTAATGTGTAAAATATCTTATATACCCTTCACTTGAGGCACCTATTGATTGTAAAGGTTCTCCTCCTAGCTTCTCTTGAACAAGTCTTCAAAAATACTCCAAAAGGTCTTTAATCACCTGTCAATTCTGAAACTTGAACCTTTGATAATGCCTTGTACTCTTTTGTTCTCTTTAGGATTGTATCATCCTCTCCATCTTAAAAGGAATTTTTCCTCAAATTTAGATCTTGCAAAACCAAAGAGAGAGCAAAATAAGAACACAATCCTGTTGGTAGGTGGGTTAGTATTAGTACCACACTCGTATCATCAATCCATGGTTGTTGACACATAACATACACCCACATATCCTTGGTATTCAGTATGAGAAGCTTAGAATAAGAGATACCAAAGAAGTGAATAGAATCAATATTAAAAGATAATGAGAATGAATAAAAACTATACCTCCTACACTTCACAATTACACCAGGATCAAATGGAAATACTAGACTAGGGTCTAAACTGAGAGGAGCCATTTCTTTTACTGGTCTATCAAGTCAAGGGGGTACATAATTGAAATACAAATAATAATCCTTTCTTATGATCATGAAATACTTACTACAAGCATCACAAAGGACATGGTTAAGAGACACATCAAGGAAAAAAGAATGTAATTCGAAACACAACCTTCCCCACCCTAATAATATACTGGGATCAAATGGAAGAAATAGACAAGGATCTAAGCCGAGGTTAGCTAATCCTTTTACTAGAGAATCAATCCAACAATCACCCAAGGCATTTCTCACAACTTTGACATATGCATGGTCACTATGAACAAGAATAATATTATGAATTTCATCACACAAGTTCAAAGGACCATACTCATTATCTAGATCAACATTACAAGCATCAATATCTACTTGAGATATTTCAGGCATATCATTCACATGTTCAAGTAGTGAATTATTCTTAGGAGCACATTGATCATTATACACAATAAGAGAACAACCAAGAAAAGAAGCACGTATTTCTACACTATGTAAATCCTAATTCACATCACCTTGGCTACTAATAGCCATATCATAACATTTTAAACTTAAGGGAGTGTAGACTGTACCAATTTCATCTTGATTTGTACCAGAGCAACCCACTTATTTTTCAAAATGGCCAACTAGTGTGTGAATACTCTTGTCACTTGGTAAGGCTACCACTAGGTGGACACAAATTATTCTTAGGAAAAAAATTAGTTTTGTCATCTAAAGGATCAACTAGTGCTTGCGGAATCACAACAACAGCTTGGTCCTTATGCAGCCTAACATCACCAAGAGTATTACAAAAGGAAGATTCATACACTACTTCACTAAGCAAATCCAAAACTACACCACTTTGTCCACTACTAGCCACATTACAACAATTCAAGTTTCTAGGAGTGCAGAAGATAACTTTATTACCTTGTAGATCATAGGAAGTGTGTTCTTCACTTGTGTTTGCGTGGCAGCCTTCATGCTCCACATTACAAGGGATTATGTCAAGGTTTCCCTTTGGTCTCACTTCTTCATCACTTATCCCAAAATCGAAACTTTCGGCCAAGGGCTTAAAGGGAACTTCCTTGGCCTTCTCCATGGGACTTCTAGGTTCTTGAACCTGCACATGAGAAGATAAAATACTAGGTAAAATGCCAGTATTTGGGTTAGGGATTAATAAGGATTCATTGTAGACAAGAACCATAATCAAGCATTTCTTTCCCCTTCCAAATTCACTACCCATGGTTTTCATTTCCCTTACCCTCTTTTCTTCACACTCTTCTTGCATCTCAACATCAAGTTTCTTTCCATATTGTGTCTTGGCCTCATTCTCTTTGGATTCTAACTTGTGGAGAGTAGGCATTGGCTTTTTTTAAGTGTAGGGTCTTTGGACTTGTGGATTTTGAGGTGGCATTTGAGTTTGTGGAGGTTTTGGTGGACATAGTCTTTCAACCCCTACATTAATTCTAATCATTTCACCCATCATGGATCTTACGTCACCCTTCATAGATGTAACGTCTCCTTTTATAATGTTAAAATCACCCCTCAAGTTTCGGGAAAGGGCATCAATCCGAGCCATCAAGGCTCCCAAAACATCATTACCCAAGGGTTGGGATGTGGTAGCCTTGGATTCCATTATCAATTGTACCTAAACAGGCTAAAAAACATCAAAGAGGAAAACCTACAAAATAAACAAACATGTTAGTTCAAAAGCCTCACCATACTCACACTTGGATCTCACCTCACACTTGGTCTCAAAAGTGTTGAAAACTTGGAAATACTTGGCAAGTGAATTGAGTGGTAAAGATGCATTGGTATGAAATCAATTTTTATTTGATAAGACTCAAATAAAATGATGCACTATCTTGAACCAACAAACTACTACAAATTAAAAATGAGAAAAGGCACACAAAAATCGAAGACACAAAATAAATGAACTCTAGACTAATAACCAACCTAGTAAGTACTTACTAGTTTGTTAATTAGTGATATAATTTAACATAAAAGAAACTATAATAAATAATTAGAAACTAGGAAATCTACTTAGGAACTCAATTTGGCCGATTACACTTGATGACATGGCAATCTTTGATTGGACGTTGAATTTTCAAAATTTTCAATTTGAAAACTTCATGTTTCGGCCAAACACTCTTTAGGAGAAGAATAATTTCATTTGAGAGGGAAAAATTGAGGGTTTGAAAGTCTTTTTGGAGCTTCAAATGAATTAAAAAACAATGGTCCCCCCTTTGTACTTGGATTGTTCTAGGAATTGTACTTTGATTTTTTTTGTCTCTTCTTTCTTTTGGATGACTATTAATATACCAAGGAATATTCCTTCACAAATACCAAGTACACCCTCTCTCCTCCTTTTTTTTGATCAAATTGTAATACCCCATACTTCTACCTAGCTTGAAATCATCCTAAGAATGTTAGAAACTTACTTTAGAAGATGAATCTATTTTGTACACATGGAATTTTTGATATTTTCACTTTTTATTGAGTGGGAAATTGAATTAGCTTTCCAACAATACAAATTTTGTATAAATCTGGTATCAGAGTAAGAAGTTATGGACGTTTTACCGATAGTTGTCAGAATCGCCCAAGTGCGATGGACAAGGTGACGGACCATCGATCTAGTAACGGACTGTCACCTAGAATATCGTAGCTAAGGCAGTAAGTCAATATTCTAGATAAGATGCAATGGACAGGTTGATAGACCGTTGAACTTACACTGGACCGTCGCCCAAGCCGTCACTACTAAGGCAGTGAGTCCCTATTCTAGACCACGTACGA
>NC_061116.1:145643575-145661449 GCF_002878395.1 Capsicum annuum | reverse complement strand
AGCAGCCCACTTGTTTTTCACAATGGCCAACTAGTGTGTGAACACTCTTGTCACTTGGAAAGGGAACCTTATTCAAGTTATAAGTGCTAGCACTAGGTAGACAGAAATCATTCTTACGAAAAGAATTAATTTTGTCATCTAAAGGATCAACTAGTGCTTGCGGAAACACAACAAGATCTTGGTCCTTATAAAACCTAACATCACCAAGAGTATCACAAAATTAATATTCACACACTTCTTCACTAAGCAAATCTGAAACTACACCACTTTGGCCACTACTAGCCATATCACAACAATTCAAGTTTCTAAGAGTGTAGAAGATAGCTTTGTTTCCTTGTAGATCATGGGAAGTGTGTTCTTCACTTTTGTTTGTGTGGCAGCCTTCATTCTCTTCATTAGAAAGGATTATGTCAAGGTTTTCCTTTGGGCTTAATTTTTCATCACTTATCCCAAAATTGGGACTTTCGTCCAAGGGCTTAAAGGGAACTTCCTTGGGCTTCTCCTTGGGACTTCTAGGGTCTTGAACCTGCACATAAGAAGATAAAATACTAGGTGAAATTCTAGTATATGGGTTAGGGAGTAATAAGGATTCTTTGTGGACAAGATCCACAATCAAGCATTTCTTTCCCCTTCCAACTTCACTACCCATGGTTTCCATTTCTCTTACCCTCTTTTGTTCATGCTCTTCTTGCATCTCAACATCAAGATTCTCTCCATATTGTGTCTTGGCCTCATTATCTTTGGATTCTAACTTATGGAGAGGAGGCATTGGATTTTGTGAAGTGTAGGGTCTTTGGACTTGTGGATTTGAGGTTGCATTTGAGTTTGTGGAGGTTTTGGTGGACATAGTCTATCAACCCCCACGTTAATTATAATCATCTCACCCATCATGGATCTTACGTCACCCTTCATGGATCTTAAGTGTCCTTTTATAATGCCAAAATCACCCCTCAAGTTTCAGGAAAGGGCATCAATCCGAGCCATCAAGGCTCTCAAAACATCATTACCCAAGGGTTGGGATGTGGTACCCTTGGATTCCGTCTCAATTGTACCAACAAAACAAAAAAAAATAGTAAAGAGGAAAACCTACAAAATAAACAAAATGTTAGTTCAGAAGCCTCACCAAACTTTCACTCGGATCTCATCTCACACTTGGTCTCACAAGTGTTGAAAACTTGGCAATACTTGGCAAGTGAATTAAGTGGTAAATATGCCTCGTTATGAAATCGATTTTTGTTTGATAAAACTCAAATAAAATGATGCACGGACTTTAAGCAACAAACTACTACGAATTAAAAATGAGACAAGGCACACAAAAACTGAAGACACAAAATAAACAAACTCTAGACTAATTACCAACCTAGTAGGTACTTACTAGTTTGTTAATTAGTGATAGAATTTAACATACAAGAAACTAGAATCAAAAATTAGAAACTAGGAAATCTACTTTGGAAATTAATTTGGCCGATTACACTTGATGACATGCAATCTTTGATTGGACGTTGAATTTCCAAAATTTTCAATTCCCAAACTTCATGTTTCGGCCAAACACTCTTTAGGAGAAGAAGAATTTCGTTTGAGAGGGAAAAACTGAAGGTTTGAAAGTCTTTTTGGAGCTTCAAATGAATTAAAAAACAATGGTCCCCCCTTTGTACATTGATTGTTCTTGGAATTGTACTTTGATTATTCCTTTGCTTTTTCTTTCTTTTGGATGACTATGAATATACCGAGGAATATTCCTTCACAAACTCCAAGTACACCCTCTCTCCTCCTTCTTTTTGGATCAAATGCAGTTCTTGAATATTCTTCTCCAATAAGATATGATGAAAATTGAAGAACAATTTGAATATTTACGTGTTGACCAAAGTTTGACCCTTTATCAAATGAACCCCCAAATTTGGATTTTCTTTTAGATATAGGTTCCTTAGGCCAAGATGAACTCAAATGTCTAAAAATCAGCAACAAACCACGTCCAAAATGTAAAGACCACACGGATCTAGAGCTTAAAAGCTTCAAAGTGCCATATCCATGAAGATCTTAGCTTAAATTCAACCAAATCTTGTTCCAAGTGTAGATCTAGACTCCTTAGGTGTTAGAGAACAAGAATCTAACACATGAAACTTCCAAAACAAGGTAAAATCGTGTAGATCTAATTTTTAGGTTCGGATCTACAACACAACACAACACAAATTTTTCTTGAGATTTTCAGATTTTTGACTCTTTTTTTGTAAGATTTTCTTAATAACAACACTAAAAGCAAGATTTAGGGATGTAGGAACAACCCTAACCAAGGCTCTAATAGCAAATGATACAAAAATAAACTACTAAAAAGGAAATTAACCTTAAGAGCCTAAAAATCAGCAACTACAAGAAAGGGTGATGAAGTAGAAGACACGAATTTAACACAAAACAAGATAGAATTGCATAAAAATAAAAAGATAGATAGTGAGACATACACCTACACCAATGAATAGCACCAAGGTGTGTATCAAACACCAAGACACACAGAACTAATGAAAGATAACACCACAGTCTTAGGTGGACCAAAGGAATTCACACTCCTCAATGATACCTCTGTTGCCAATTGATCAACACAAGTAAAATCCACCAAATGTATTAATCCCTAGTTTTGATGTCTTTTCCAAGACCTACACTAAGATGGATTTAACAAGCCCTACACTAAAGAAAGAAAATACAATTTGAGTAATACTCAATCAATTCATCAAAATGTAATGAAAAGAGAAGCTAATTTGTCTATTTATTCTATTACATAGTAAATGTCAAAAATACTCTTAATGAATAAGGAAATTGGGGCGCCTCTTGAGTGTGACTTTAATGTGTAAAATGTCTTCTATACCCTTTACTTGAGGCGCCTCTTGAGTGTAAAGGTTCTCCTCTTAGATTCTCTTGAACAAAGCTTCAAAAATGCTCCAAAAGGCCTTCAATCACTTGTCAATTCTGAATCTTAAACCTTTGATAATGCCTTGTACTCTTTTGTTCTCTTTAGGCTTGAATTAAAGACATTATCCAAGAAAATCATAACATTTTTACCCTAAAAATCATATAATATGACTCATAATGAGAACCTATGACTTGTAGGGTCCAGTCTTAGTAAACCCAACAACCATTTGGGCTATACACTAGACACCCTATGATTTGCACCTAATTACTAGTAACAAGTCCTTACAACTCATAGTAAAACACCCATACATAGATTAGAACCAGCCACATCTTTTCTTATTTGGTTATAATTTGATCCCAATAACCCATCAAGACTCTTTATGACTCATGTCTCCAAGTCATACTTAGGACAGTAACTAAAGAACCATTCACTGAACCCCTTATGACTAGGATCACTCGACTCTTAAAAACATTCTACGGCTCATAGGGTGAGTCATAGTCAAGACAATAAGGATAAATTTTCAAAAAAATTTCAAGGAGCAAAAGCCCCGGGATGTTACAAAAGACTAACTCCATTAGTGTAAGAAAATACAACCAACTTACCCTAAGAAAGAGGGTCTAAAGAATTTCTACCTAATTTTTATAATTTAGGGCATTCTCATGCTAAACATAAGTAATGAAGTCTAATTCACTAAGGTTCAAGGCAATAAGCTAAGCATTCCAACTCTACAGATTCAAATGACTAAAATGATCCAACTTGTCCCAAGTCTTAAATTTCATCAATCCAATACCTAAATCCATCCTAATCTAACAAGATATCATAAATATGCTATAACATAGCTCAATATATCAAGAAAACAACCTAGCCTACCTCAACGTCAAAGAAAGCTCAATGAACCACTAAACCTTTGTCTTTTCTATTCTCAACAAACCTCCTCAAGATACCAAGCTATCAAAATTATATTCTTCTCGTCAATACGAGAGTAATGATACCCATGTTGCACCATTTTTCTTTGGGTCCAAAACAATATCAAAAACCCCATGTGGGTTCCATTTACAGAGATCACATTTTTTAGGCCAATCCAATGTTCATACATGATCAAGGAATCATAAACCTCAAGAATGGGTGAAAACTAAGATAAATTGGGGCTAAAATCAAGCCCTCAATATATTTGGGTTTTTGGTCAAGAATTCACTAAAATCGACAAAAAAAGGTTGAAATCTTACCTCAATTCAGAAGATAATTATAAAAATCGATGTTAATTAAGCTCCCAAGTCCCCCACAAATCTCAATTATAAGATATACCACTCCTTAGAGTTTTTTTTATCTCAAGGTATGGATGAAGAATGGGCTAATTCGCAACATAACGGGCTTATCTATGCCCCCACTAGGCAATTAGATATTGCTATCTCAAAGGATAGCTGTGCGATCACACTATCCCTAGAATGGAAAGGAAAATTTTGGTCATTATAGGGCTTGGAGATCAAAAAATATCATTTATATGATGAGTCACGATCACCGCCCATGGTTGGCGATCACCGACACACCAGATAGTAGTTGGAAACTTAGACATTTCTAAGTTTTCGTCATACCCTCGGGATTCACTTAGAATCCCTTGTACATAAATAAGCTATGTAACCATACTAAATTCAAAGTTTTAAACTCAATAGAATAGTCGAGTTTTCCCTCTGAGGTTGTTTCGACCAAATATGGATCCCACACCCAAATTTCTAATTTCTCAACTTTTTACCAATAGGTTGAAATAATCTCGGGTGCCTTGGGACACTAACCAAAGGTATACATAGCCTAAAATTAATATTCTTGAGCTGCTGGCACATTCAAAATTTCCATACAAGATTATTTTGTTAAATTTTTTATCCGGTGGCCATTTGGAATCAACGAAAAGTTCAAAATAGGGAATTAGCTCTAAAAATCAAACTAACTGCTCGGTAAAGGAACTGTCAGTCCTAGTAAGTCATAAATGACTTGGGATAGCTATGAAAAATATCTAAAATAAAAAATAAGTGAAAATATGGAAAATGACCTAAAGAGTCATTACAAGCTTAAATATGCTGCATTTAGTTCATCAATCCTACGTAACTATCCAGGCCAACTTTCAATTCCGATATCTCTATCACCTCTAGATGGGTCAAACTCTCTTACTACCAAAGCTGCTACTTTTAAAACTATTTGTAAGTCATATATTCTTCCATCGGTGCCTCATTTTCCTACTAATTTGAGTCTAACATTAGAGCTCTTATCTTCTTGAAATCTATCTCTTACAATTCTGAATGTCTTACCTAAAATATTGTGGTAATTAAGTATTTTTGTTAGATCATTAACGATTTTGGCATGTAGTTTGTTTAAATCTTGACCACGACTGCAAAGAATTAAAGTTATAAAATTAATAAATATTTCCTTTTCTTGTAAAATATTATGTACACATTATTAATCATGAAGGATAAAACACCAACCTTACAGTATGAATTCTATTATGCACTTCAATATCTGTATCACAAATGTATATTACGCAAACTTAGGGATGGATCCCTCAAAAGGCAATAAACTTCTAATTTTATGATAATACTGTCCAGACAATCTGAATTATTCTTGGTCCTGGAGTTTGATTGATAGATGCATCAACCTTTCCTCCCGTAGAAGTAAATAAGAACATAGAATTATATCTCCTAATATTATCTCGAAAATGGTTGCTTTTAGAACATACATAAATTATGAAATGAAGAATTATATATGTAATGTGAATATTCTTTAATGATAAGATCAAAATAGATGTTTTCACTAGTTAGATCCAAACAACAATTGCCTTAAAATTTCAGGAGGCTCAATTGACTTTAGCAACTTAATCTTCCATGATTACAACACAAAGAGAATATCGGTCTCTTAGACTCAATCTTCTTGATGATTCTTTATTCATATTAAAAACATTCCCCATAATATTCACATTCATAGGTAACATCTCTAATATCCCAATATTCTATTAGTGTTCAAAATATATAGGGTTATAGTCATATAAACTTACTTATTTTATGAATTCTTCCTTGATTAGTCTTATGTATATAAAAATTAAATAGTGTGTACCTTCATTACAAACATCCCCACAAAAATCATCTTCTAAAACATTAAGTGGCAATCAAGATAAAGTTTTAACTATCAGTATCAAATTAAAAATAATTGATAATCAACTTAGACACTAAGTACATACCTTCACAATTATCCTTATCTTTTTGACCTTCATCGCAAAGAGCACAATTTAAACCAGGTAGATGATTATGACTTTGGGCACCTATTATAAATAATTTTTAGCCATTAATAACTTCAAGTTTTGAAATAAAAATAGATTTTTGGTGTCTATTGACACTTAAATTTAGTAAGAATTTTTAACTAAGAAAGATTTGAGCAACTCACAAAAATAACTTGGATGATATTGTGGCGTAATGTAACGCCCCGAAAAATGGGTCCCGGAGTGTCAGACAGTGCTTGAGGCTACGAGTAGCCCCAAGCTAACCCTTTGAGCAATTTTCATTCAGTTCAACACAAATCAACGGGGTTTCCATAAATAACCCTCAAATATCAACAGAGTAATCATCATCCAAGAATAAAAGAATTTTAGAAAGATAACGAAATACGACTTATTAGTCAACTCCCAACATCTATACTAGTCTGACAAGCCTCTAAGAAAATCAATAAAAATAGCGAGCCATTAAGACATGCCCCAACTGACTCATACTCAGTTATCAAATGTAAATAATTCTGTGAAACCAACATCAGACATCACATCCTCGAAACATGAGGACTCACCACAACAGAGGATGTAGAACAGCGTGTCTGAAGAATCACTATCGAACCTGAAACTGAGCACCTGAACCTACATTCCGAGAAAATACAGCCCACATCCAAAGATGTGGGTCAGTACCATGGAAAGGAACCGAGTATATAGGGGTGTATGTAGTTGTATAAACATCATCATCATAAATATTTATAAGAAATATGTAGGATGTATGAAAGACTCAGATAGCCCGAAGAAAATCATCATAATCATGAAAGGATGAAATAAGTACAATAACACATGTGAGTCATCATATAATTTGTCAATCACTTTCAGTTCATCAAGAATATCAATTCTCATAATGTAAATATCATTTAAATCTTTTGAAAGAATAACTTTCACAATTCCACTTTCAAATCACTTCACCATTCACCATAGACACAAGAAAACACACACACACTGGGAGATCCTATAACCGACATAAACCATGTAAACTACATGGAGTCCAATGTACAACCCATGTTGGGGAGAGTCATCCTATCCTTGCTATTGGAGTAGGACTATCGATATCAAATCCACACAAACTAGTGATCACTATATAAATTAGCCTCAGGCTCACTCCTACGGGGGCACGTAGTTCTAGGGAAGTAAGGTTGCTTTATACCTCCCACTCGGTGCTAAAGATTTCTCCTAGAATTAGCTCAAATCATTTCAAAGACAATCCACAACAAAACAATTTCAGTAATATATAAATATACATCGGGAGCCATCATGCTTACCATCTATCAAAATCAACCACATTGTGGATTTCTTTCACACTCGACTTCAAAACAACTCCATTAAGACCAAAAGGTCAAATCATTCAAAATATCTCAAATATTCAACATCAACGTGGTTATAACACACACTTTCTCAATAAAAAACACAATTTCCAATGGGATTCACGACCCAAATATCAAAATCATGATAAATATCATTCAAGATCCATGTTTTATATCTCCACACATGTAAATTCATCTTTCAAAATCATAAACATCAAGATTTCATAATAATCATCATAAGATATGGGTTCATGCTTAAAATTCATAAAAAAAATCAAATAAAAATCATGCCTTTGTAAAGAAAATTACTTTTGGGCACAAAAACGAAAGAGAGTTCTTGTTGAAAAACCCCACTTACCTTGAATGATGAAATTTAGATCGATACTCATTTTTGAGATGTTAATCGTGCCTTTAAATGATGGTTCTTATAGTTCTTGAACTAGGAACTTGGAATCTTGAATAAATTTGCAGAATTAATGGTGAACTTTGGAGGTTCTTGAAGTTGGATATAGGAGCTTAGGGTTTTCTTTTTGATGGAATTTGATGAAATATAACATATAATACTTCTAATAGGCTTTAATATAGGGTTTGGATGGATTTTGGGTGAGGGGGAATGACAAAAACGCCCCTAAAAATCAAAAAAAAATTCTCGAATTTGTCCTTTGGTGGACTATTTTGATAGGCTAAAGTAGATCAACTATAACGTTTTACTCTAATATCCAAATTGGATGAAACCATTTTCATTAGAAAGAGGACTCTCATATCTTTTCCGTTGATATATAGTATTTCACCCACATCATTGTGTACGAGAAGTTATAATCTTTTGAAGTTGACCCAAAAATTCACTTTTGATAGGCTGAAGTAGATCGACCATAACTTTTTTCTCCGATAGACAAATTGGATGAAACCAATTTCATTAGAAAGAGGACTCATAGAGTTTTCCGTTAATATATAGTAGATCACCCAGATTATTATGTACAAGGAGTTATGATAATTTAAAATTGGAGAAAAAATACGCCAGGCCTCAGTACTTTTTCCTGCACATTTTACTGTTCACTACTATTCACGGTTCGATCGGAATGTTCATAACTCGTCGCTCGGGTGTCCGTTTTGGATGATCCATATATCGTTGGAAATATTATTCGATACTATACACAATGGTAGGTCATAATCTAAGATATTCCGCACGAAAAAATTATAATTCATTCTAGAAGATAGAACCCAACATGTTTACGCACAAAATTTCAATGAAAAATTTCCCGGGGTATTACATCATCCCCCCTTGGAAACATTCATCCTCGAATGACGCTAGACATGCCAAGATTAGATAGGAAATAGAGCATACAGCTGAAACCACTCGTTAGACTCATCACCACATCATTTCTCACTCTAAATGCAACATAGAATGCATAAATTCAAGAAACTATAGCTGAACCCATAATAAATGACAGCTGAACTGCTGCAACTTTTATCAAAAGTGCATGATTTAGGAAAGAACGGTACCTTCGGCTTGATCAGAGTTCACAGAAAATAGGTGCGGGTAGTTGGATCGCATATCCACCTCAGCTTCCCAAGTTGCACCCTCAACAGATTGGTTTCACCACAACACCTTGACAAGGGAACTTCTTTGTTCCTTAGTCTTTGGACACTAAAATCTAGAATCTCAACAGGAATCTCATCAAAAGAAAGATTTTCTTGAATGTCAGAACTCACAGAGGAATCCACTACTACAGCATCGCTAATATGCTTTCTAAGCATGGAGACATGGAATATTGGATGAACAGAGGACAACTCGGAAGGCAACTCGACCTCATAAGCTACCTTACCAACACGGCTAATAATTTTGTAAGGACCAACATAACGGGGACTAAGCTTCCCCTTCTTTTCGAATCTCTTCACTCCTCTCATGGGTGAAATTTTTAGATACACTAGGTCACCAACTTCAAACTCAAGGCCTCTCCTTCTAACATCCGCATATGACTTTTGACGACTCTGCGCAGTTTTCAACTTTTCCCTAATCAACTTAACTTTTTCCATAACCTCAAATACCAAATCAGGACCACTCACAGCCGCTTCACCCACCCCGAACCAACCTATGGGTGATCTATACTTTCTCTCATATAAGGCTTCAAACGGAGCCATGCCAATACTAGAGTGGAAACTATTATTGTAAGCAAACTCTATCAACGGCAAATGATCATCCCAACTTCCCTTAAAGTCAAGTGCACAACTCTCAACATAGCCTCTAAGGTCTGGATGGTCCGCTCAGCCTGACCATCAGTCTGCGGATGAAAAGCAGAACTTAAAAGCACTTGGGTACCAAGACCCTTCTAAAAAACTTTCCAAAATTACGAAGTGAACTGAGTACCCTTATCCGAAATGATAGACAAGGGAACTCCATGTAGTCTGACTAGCTCTCGGATATACAATCTAGCGTAATACTTAGCAGTATATGAAGTATAAACAGGCAAGAAATAAGCAGACTTAGTCAACCTATCAACCACAACCCAAATGGAATCATGATGGTGTCGGGAAGGAGGTAAACCAATCACGAATTCCATATTTATCTCTTCCCATTTCTAAGTGGGAATACTAAACTCTTGCATCATACCACCAGGTCTTTGGTGTTCAACCTTAACCTGTTGGCATATTGCACACTTAACTACAAACGATGCTATATCTTTCTTCATACCACTCCACTAATAGATTTCCCGTAAGTCTTGGTACATCTTGGTGGCACCAGGATGAATAGAATATCGTGCCCCATGCGCTTCAGCCATAATCCTCTATCTTAGATCATCAACATTCGGGACACACAATCTACCCTGCAATCTCAACACAGCATCTCCCCCTTGGGAGAAAACCTCTACTTTTTGTTTCTTGACTAACTATTTCAGTCTGACCAAACTAGCATCTAAGTATTTCTTTTCCTTCACTTCCAAAACCAAGGAGGATTCGAAACTACTTTGAACCCCTATACTATATTTAGCAGAGTCAAACAACCTAACCCCTAATCTAGCCAAATGATGTACATCACAAGCCAACTTTTTCTTACCTTCTACCACATGCAAAACACTACCCATGGACACTCTACTTAGGGCATCCGCCATAACATTGGCCTTGCCCGGATGGTACAGCACACTCATATCATAGTCCTTTAACAATTCTAACCATCATCTCTGTCTAAGATTCAATTCTCTCTAGGTAAACATAAACTGCAGACTCTTATGATCAGTGAAAACATCAACATGGACACCATACAAATAGTGTCTCCAGATTTTTAAAGCAAACACAATAGCAGCCAACTCCAGGTCATGGGTATGGTAATTTTTCTCATGGGGTTTCAACTGTCTAGGAGCATAAGCTATCACCTTACCCTTCTACATCAATACGCAACCCAACCCAACTATCGAAATATCACAGTACACCACAAAACCATCAACACCATCAGGCAAAGTCAAAATAGGGGCTGGAGTGAATCGAGTCTTCAACTCCTGAAAACTCTTCTTACAAGATTCGGACCACAAGAACTTCACTTTTTTTGGGTCAACCGAGTCATAGGAGACGCTATAGAGTATAAACCCTTAACAAAACGGCGGTAATAGCCAGCTAAACCAAACAAACTTTGGATATCAGTCGGAGAAATAGGTCTAGGCCAATTTCTAACAGCTTCAATCTTTTGGGATCAACTCTAATACGCTCGGAAGAAATGATATGACCCAAAAAAGTAACTGACCTTAGCCAAAACTCATACTTACTAAACTTGGCAAATAACTTGTGATCTCTAAGAGTTTGCAAGATAGTTCGGAGATGATCAAAATGTTCATCCTCACTATAGGAGTACACCAGTATATCATCGATGAACACTATGACAAACATATCTAGATAAGGTCTGAACACACAATTCATGAGGTCCATGAAAGCTGATGGGGCATTAGTTAACCCGAAAGACATAACAAGAAAGTCAAAATGGCCATAACAAGTTTGGAAAGTGGTTTTCGGGATGTCACATTCCCTAACTTTGAGTTGATGATAGCGGAACGAAGGTCTATCTTTGAGAAATAACTTGTACCTTGCAATTGGTCAAACAAATCATCTATTCTTGAAAGGGGGTACTTATTTTTTATGGTGACATTATTCAGTTGGCGGTAATTAATGCACATACGCAAAGAGCCATCTTTCTTTCTCACAAACAACACAGGAGCATCCCAAGGAGAAACACTGGGCCTTATGAAACCCTTATCTAGTAGATCTTTGAGTTGCTCTTTCAACTCCTTAAGTTCTACAGGGGCCATACGGTAAAGAGGAATAGAAATGGGCTGAGTATCAGGAAGAAGATCAATCCCGAACTCTATCTCTCTATCAGGAGATATCCCTGGGAGATCATCCGAAAAGACATCAGAAAACTCATTGACAACGTTAACAGACTGGAGAGTTGGAGTCTCAGACTTAGTGCTTTGACTCTAACCAAATGGTAAATACACCCCTTGGAAATAATCTTTCTAGCTTTGAGGTAAGAGATAAAATGACTCTTGGGTGACACAGAATTCCCAGACCACTCAAACACAGATGCACCTGAAAACTAAAGATTAACCACTCGAGTCCGATAATCAATAGAGGCATCAGAAGAATACAGCCAGTCCATACCCAGAATCACATCAAAATCTACCATGTCTAACTCAATCAGATCAGCCAACAAGACTCTATAAAGAATGGTAACAGGACACTTTTTATACACTTTCTGGGCAACAATCGAATCACCCACTGGGGTAGAAACTAGGATACGATCAGGAATAATCTCAGGACTCATTTAAAAATTTACAGCAATCAAAGGTGTAACATATGAGAAACTTGATCCAGGATCCAACAAAGCATACACATCAAACTGAAATATACGACGCATACCAGTAACAACATCGGGAGAGTCCTCCTGTTCCTGGCAGGATGGTAAAGCATAGAATCTATTCTGGCGCTGCCCGCCAGCATTGCTAGAAGAGACGCCCTGAGCTGGGGCTGGGCGAGTCGCTGGAACTGGAGCACTAACAGTCTGAGTCTGGGTCTGAGGGCGATAGTCACGATGTCCTTGTCCATCCTGTGGACAATCTCTAACTCTGTGACCCATGTTACCACACCAGAAATAACCCCTCTTCTCACCCCAACACTCACCCGAATGAGCCCTACCACACTTAGGACATAGGGGATGATTTGGCTTACTGCCAGTACTGTACTGGGACCTAGATGCATATGACCTGCTACCTTGCTCCTGCCTATCTCTAGGCATGGGAGCACTAGCAGATGATGGTGCTGGCATAAATGAATGATCCTACTACTGAGAGAGACTCCTTGCAATCTAGTCTGACCCTATTCATGCTGCTCGGACCTAACTCTCTTATTCTCTCTCATTCTATCTCTCTCCTTAATCTTGTCTGCCTCAATCTGTTAGGCAAGACTCATCAGCCTAGAAAAATTCATCTCACTATTCAGCATAGCAGACCTACACTCCTTAACCATATAACTAGACACTCCAATCACAAACTTACTCATACTAGCCCGATTATCAGCCACTAAGTCAGGAGCATACTTGGCCAACTGATTGAACTTTAGACAGTACTCCCTAACAGTCATAGAGCCCTGTCATAGGTTCATAAACTCTTTCACCTTCACCTTCCTCATCTCCAAAGGGAAAAACTTATCTAGGAATATATCTTGGAACTCTTGCCAAGTTATAGGGACAGCTCCCTCACCTCTACCTTTCCTCCAAGAAATAACCCATTCAAAAGCAAGGTCTTTCAACCTATACGCAGCCAACTCCACACTATGTTCCTCAGATACATGCATCACCTGAGTAATCTTTCGCACCTCCTCTAAAAATAATCGTGGATCCTCATCAGACTTGGACCCATAGAATTCTGGCCGATTCATTCGCATAAAGTAACAAATCCTGGCAGCAGCTGAATCACCCCCCTGCTACTGTGGAGCCGAAGCCGAGTTGGCCTGAATATTTGCAGTAACAGCTTAGGCCAGTACCTGAAAGGCTGCTCGAAATTCAGCATGAGATACATTTTTATTTAATAGGTCAGCGGGTTGAGGTTTCTGACCATCATTATTTCTTCTTGCTCGACATGGAGGCATATTTCTAAAAGAGGAGAGCAGGAATCAATAGCAGAGAGAGACACTTTAAGCACGATAGACTTCTGAAAGAAAGAATCACACTTTTTCCTAAAATGTCTTGTAGCCTCTTGCTCATAGATGTGGCGCATTACACACCGATGATCAAAAATCTACTTAATGCGGCTTGTCAGACTCCCTAGGACACCTTAAAACCTTAGGCTATGATACCAAGTTTGTAACGCCCCAGAAAATGGGTCCCAAAGCGTCACACGGTGCTTGAGGCTATGAGTAGCCCCAAGCTAACCCTTTGAGCCATTTTCATTCAGTTCAACACAAATCAACGAGGTTTCCATAAATAACCCTCAAATATTAATAGAGTAATCATCATCCAAGAATAAAAGAATTTTAGAAAGATAATGAAATACGACTTATTAGTCAACTCCCAACATCTATACTAGTCTGACAAACCTCTAAGAAAATTAATAAAACCAGCGAGCCATTGAGACATGCCCCAACTGACTCATACTCAGTTATCAAATGTAAACAATTTTGGGAAACCAACATTAGACATCACGTCCTCAAAACATGAGGACTCACTACAATAGAAAATGTAGAACAGCGTGCCCAAAGAATCACTGTTGAACCTAGAACTGAGCACCTGAACCTATATTTCAAGAAAATGCAGCCCACATCCAAAGATGTGGGTCAATACCATGGAAATGAACCGAGTATATGGGGGTGTATGCAGTTGTATAAACATCATCATCATAAATATTTAAAAGAAATATGAAGGATGTATGAAAGACTCACATAGCCTGAAGAAAATGATCATAATCATGAGAGGATGAAATAAGTACAATAACACATGTGAGTCATCATATAATTTGTCAATCACTTTTAGTTCATCAAGAATATCAATTCTCATAATGTAAATATCATTTAAATCTTTTGAAAGAATAACTTTCATAATTCCACTTTCAAATCACTTCACCATTCACCATAGACACAAGGAGAAACACACACACTGGGAGATCCTATAACCGACATAAACCATGTAAGCTACAAGGAGTCCAATGTACAAGCCACGTTGGGGAGAGCCATCCTATCCTTTCCATTGGAGTAGGACTATTTATATCAAATCCAGACAAACTAGTGATCACTATATAAATCAGCCTCAGGATCACTACTATGAGGGCACTTAGTTCTAGGGAAGTAAGGTCGCTTTATACCTCCCACTCGGTGCTAAAGATTTCTCCTGGGCTTAGCTCAGATCATTTCAAAGACAATCCACAACAAAATAATTTTAGTATATATAAATATACATCGGGAGCCATCATGCTTCCCATCAATCAAAATCAACCACGTTGTGGATTTCCTTCACACTCGAGTTCAAAACAACTCCATTAAGACCAAAAGGTCAAATCATTCAAAATATCTCAAATATTCAACATCAACATGCTTATAACACACACTTTCTCAAAAAAAATACAATTTCCAATGGGGATTCATGACCCAAATATCAAAATCATGATAAATATCGTTCAAGATTCATGCTTTATATCTCCACACATGTAAATTCATCTTTCAAAATCATAAACATCAAGATTTTATAATAATCATCATAAGATATGGGTTCATGCTTTAAATTCGTAAAAAATCAAATAAAAATCATGCCTTTGTAAAGAAAATTACTTTTGGACACAAGAACGAAAGAGAGTTCTTGTTGAAAAACCTCACATACCTTGAATGATGAACTTTAGATCGATACTCATTTTTGAGATATTAATGGTGCCTTTGAATGATGGTTCTTGGAGTTCTTGAACTAGGAACTTGGAATCTTGAATAAATTTGCAGAATTAATGGTGAACTTTGGAGGTTCTTAAAGTTGGATGTTGGAGCTTAGAGTTTTCTTTTTTAGGGAATATGATGAAATATAACATATAATGCTTCTAATAGGCTTTAATATAGGGTTTGGATGGATTTTGAGTGAGGGGGGATAACCAAAACACCCCTAAAAATCAAAAAAATTCTCGAATCTGTCCTTTGATGGATTATTTTGATAGTCTAAAGTAGATCAACCATAACGTTTTACTCTGATATCCAAATTGGATGAAACCAATTTCATTAGAAATAGAACTCTCATATATTTCCATTGATATATAGTATCTCGCCTTGATCATTGTGTACGAGGAGTTATGATCGTTTGAATTTGATCCAAAAATTCACTTTTGTAGGCTAAAGTAGATCGACCATAACTTTTTGTTCCAATAGACAAATTGGATGAAACCAATTTCATTGGAAAGAGGACTCACAGATCTTTCCATTGATATATAGTAGATCACCCAGATTATTATTTATAAGGATTTATGATCATTTAAATTTAGAGCAAAAATACGTCAGGCCTCAGTACTTTTTTCTGCACGTTTTACTGTTCACTACTATTCATGGTTCGATCGGAATGTTCAAAACTCGTCGCTCAGGTGTCCGTTTTGGATAATCCATATATCGTTGGAAAGATTATTTGATACTCTACGCAATGGTGGGTCATAATATAAGACATTCCTCACGAAAAATTTATAATTCATTCTTGAAGATAGAACCCAACACGTTTACGCACAAAATTTCAACGAAAAATTTCTCGGGGTATTACACGTAACATTATTAGATATCAAATTTTCACATTGCATACCGAAAGTAATTGAATTATAGTTTCAGTCACTAGAATGCCTTTACCCTTCCTCTACTTTGTGTTTAGGGAAAAAACACTTTTATAATATGCTATTAATAAAAGATAAAAGATATTTTTAACAAATAGGTGCTAGAAAATGATAAAATACATATTTATGTCTTTATAATAGATATGGTGAATTGTGAGGAGATTCAAATTGTACCATCATCAGCTAGAACACAATTTAAATCAGGCAGTGTATCTTGCCTGGAATATGTAATCTCATTAATTAATATGCCTTTGCCCTTTTTCTACTTTGTGGACAAACAACTTTAAAAATATGTCATTGGCGCATTAAGATTTTCAAATAAGTATAAAATATAAATCTTTCAAGTAAATCCAAAATTTGATAGAAACCTAAAATTTATCCCCAAAGAAAGACTAACCATTCTTCAAATCTCATAGAAGAGAGGACTTTGAATAATTTATAGGAGGTTGTGATGAAGAAACTTTTTCAAGTCTCATCATCATTACACTGATTGGTTGTATGTATTTTTAATATGACGCAATTGGCACCATAACTTGTTAGCTATATGCATTCTAAACATTCTAGTGCCACTACTCAATCCTGAATTATTGGAATTCTTTTCTTATGTTCTCAGACATGTAGTTCTATCAATTGAAATATCTGAGCTCAACACATTCTTTTGTTTTCTCCATTCATTAGCATTATCACTTGGAACATACCTCTTATTTCTTAATTGGGGTACTGTTCTTGGACATGATCAATTAAGGTAAGTATATTATACGGGTAGAACAATATAAAAGAACATAACAATATTATATATATTAAAACTGACCATTTGTTATATCACATATAGGCTAAGGAACTCTTTTCTATTATTCAATAACATTATTCTATCATATGTAGGTCAATATTATTTTTAGAGAAAATAACATTATTTTAAAAATAAGATAGATGAATAGGGAACAACTTGAAAATTTTAATATAATGTGATTATAATCACTGCTTATATATACATATATTCCTATTTAATTCGATGAGCCTTTAGCCCATTTTTTATTTTGTAGGATTCTTCTATTTAGTTTCACTAATTTTACCCCTTAATTTTTCATTTGTATGTCTTCTTGAATTTGAATTTCATATGAGTATTTATGAGTCAATTGAATGAGAGAAGAGAAAGAAAGCAGTTGGTCTTTTTTTGGTTATATATACAACAAAATATATGTTTTAGTTTTATTCAGGAGTAATTTTATTTCATCTTGAGCGTTTTGACATTTTCAGTCTTTAATTATTCTTTTATTTTAAAAAAAAATTTAATTGCAAAGTCCTTAATTTTTTTTTGTGTGCCCGCCCTGTTTTCCTTGATCTAGTGATTTCTTTTTGCTTTTTTTGTTTTATTAACTTTGTTCTTTTGTCTTATTTTGAAATTAATATTCAAGTGCATTACTCAATACTTTATACTATATTTTTAATATAATATTTCTACAGACAATAGCAAAAATTCAAGGGAGTGGTTGGCACAGCAGAAACAAAACATATGACGTCGATAGGGTGAGTTCA
>NC_061116.1:145632623-145640575 GCF_002878395.1 Capsicum annuum | reverse complement strand
GTTGGCACAGCAGAAACAAAACATATGACGTCGATAGGGTGAGTTCACAACAATTGCTAGCTAACTAATCTATTTTGGTGACCTATTGTTTTTGGTGTTCGGTTTTTCTCACTATATTAATCTATGGCTCCAGCTAAAGGTATAATTTATACATCAATTTTTTGTTATAAACTTTTTTTTCTTATTTTAAATGTGAAAATTACTGTATACCGTTGGTGTTTTACTTAATTTTTTTGAATGATAGAAGATATGTCACTGTTGGGAAAGGCATGGGGCATAGAAAAAGTTGATTTTCTGATATTTATAATAGTGTCTATTTCTATAAGTAAAAAAATAGTACATAGGTTGTACCAGGACCATATTTACAATTATACTCTACAATCTACTGTCCCCTCCCTATATTGAATCTAAAGCATCAATGGCAGAGACAATTTCATTAGAGTTTAAACAAAAAACACAAACCCAAAATGCAATTTAGTTTGATGTGTTGAATACTATTCTCTATATTCTCAAAACATTTGAGGTTTCTTTCCTTCCAAATTGTCCACTATATTCTTGTACGTAGTATTCCACTTGTTTCTATTCTTAGACTATAGTCTTGTATCCTTCCCACTTTGTAATGCATCTATGATATTGGCTAGCAAAGACCATGATATGATTTCGAGATTTAGGAATAATCTTTATAATTGACCTATGACTTTACAGTGGATGATGAGATGATTAACAATCTTTGTAGTTTTTCCATAGAAGAAATATCTAGAACATAATTGAGACCCCCTCTTCATCAAATTATCCTGTGTTAGCAGTCATATAAAGTAGGCCACTTTGTGTGGTATTTTGGCTTTCAAAATGCATTTCAAAGTTAACTGTGCAAACTCATTGATAAAATTATTTTAGCCTTTCTGTCATTCTATGTTACTGATGATTAATTTTCTTTTTCTACCAATTAAAGTGTAATGTGGAGGTATCTTCATTCCTTTTCCATATTTTACTTTTAGGCATATGTGAAAAATGTAACACCAAAAGGATGTTTTGTAATGCTTTCATAGAAATTTGATGTTAAAGTTCTCCTAACAAACTTGTCTGATAGATATGTGGAAAATCCAGAGCAAGAATTACCTGTTGGGAAATATGTCATTGAAAAATAATTTTTCTTAGTATGGTAAGATTATTTATTGTATCAATCCTCATTTTCTTATATGCTAAGTTCCTATACTACAAGGTGGTCTCCGTGGAGCCATTGTACAAATGAGTGAAAGTCACTCTAAGGACATCAAGTGTAGTTAGTACACCCAACTCTAATAATGATGCTCTAAGTAATTTGACTGTTAGGGATGTCATATATGGAATATTCAAGAAAGTTGAACCATGTGGTTTGTTTATTATAGTTGATCACATAAACATGGTATGTAATAGGCCATTTCTTGTAGTTTTCACTTGGTAGTAAGTTGTTATGACCTAAGTGACCACATTGTTACTTTTCAACATGGATCATACTCACTTTATTATTAATATTTTAGTCTATAGCTTTTGCCTTATTGTAGTATCATTAACTATAATGAATTTCTCTACTCTATACTAATTAATATATTTTTTTCCTGCTTTGTATTTTCATCAGCTATAAGCAAGTTTTGTATTCCTTAAGAAAGTTATGATGTTAATCATTGAATAGACTGCTTAATATTTCTGTCTAATTATACTAGGTTTAGGCATTTGACTGCTAACATAGCAGAACGATTGAATAACTAGATTCTAGAGGACTCTAGACTTTCAATTAACCAATGAAATAATTTTGTAGTCTCTCTTTTAATCTATATATTTTCCTACCATTTATTGAGTGGCAATGCTTTGTTGCTTCTCTACATCTCCTGAAGTAAGCAAAAGAGCTCAAGAAAGAGCTTCGTTAGATTACATTAGAGAACAATAAAGTTGTCCATGGTCAAGATTTTGTAAAGTTACGAAGTCTGTTATTTACATCTAAAGAACCTTAAAATGGTTATTGTCTTATCAATAGCATTAATCTATTTTCTTATTAAGTACTATAATTGTAGAATTTCCTAATGAAATGGTTTTGGATAAATAGACAAGCTAGGGAATTAATTAGTAGTTTTATACATAGTTCCATAAGAGCTCTATGTCCCATTCCTAGTTGAAGATTTGTATCGATGAAATCGGGTTGAGTGAATTCCTTGGTTAATGATTCAGTCATGTATAAGTTTATCCTTTCATTTTTATAGCCAATACTACTTATAAAAGTTTCAGTGCCTCTCTGTGGTATCCCCAGCTTTCTTGTTTCATTGTAATATTTTGTTTATAATTAGATAAATAAGTTAAGTCATGAGAAATGTATTCAATTTTCCAATATAGTCTTTTACACTTGTTTTTTATTTATAGAAGTCATTCAGTGGAGAAGCAAGAGCTGAGTCAGATTACATAGAAGAAGAATGAAGTTGTTTGTGGTCGAGATTATGAAAAGGTGCTGATTTTGTTATATACATCTAAAGAACTCCATTAAAATGGTTGTTATTTTATCAGTAACATTGATCTATTTATCAAGTTCTGTAATTGTCGTATTTCATAATGAGATGATTTTTGATTAATGGACAAATTGGGGAATTACTTAGTAGTTTATCCAGTTGCTCATATATATAAACAAAATTTACTATAGTTTCTCCTTGATGTATAGACTGTTCTACAAAAGCATCTATTACAAACAATAGAAACCTCAATGGTTGATACTTTATTTCTTAACCTGGTATGACATGCTTAAAACTTCTTTTATCGGGTAGCATAGTCATACAAAAAGGCCACATTGTGTGGTATTTTGTCTTTCAAAATGTATTTATAGGCCAATTATGCAACTCATTGATAAAATCATTTTAGCCTTTCTGTTTTTTTATGTTGCTGAATCTACAATGATGATTGATTTCCTTTTCTGCAGTTAAAGTGTAATGTAGAGGTTCCTTTCTTACTTTTTCATTTTTTTACTTTTAGGCATATATAAAAAATGCAACACCAAAAGGATGTTTTGTAATGCTTTCGTGCAAAGTTGATGCTAAATTTTTCCCGATCAACATGTCTGACGACAATGTACAAAATCTAGAGAAAGAATTACCTGTTAGGAAACTTGTCAATATAAAGTAAGTTTTCTCAGTATGGATAAATTATTTATTATATCAATCCTTATGTCTTTGTATGCTAAGTTCCTATACTACAAGGTGGTGTCCGTGGAGCCATTGTCCAAGCGAGTGAAAGTCACTCTAAGGACATCAAGTGCAGTTGGTGCACCTAACTCTAATAATGATGCTCCAAGTAATTTGACTGTTAGGGATGTCAAATCTGGAATATTCAAGCAAGTTGAACCATATAGTTTGTTTATCATAGTGGATCACACAAACTTGGTACGTAATAGGTCACTTCTAGTAGTTTTCACTTGGTAGTAAGTTTTTATGACCTAAGTAACCACATTGTTACTTTTGAATATGGATCACACTCAGTTCATTATTGAGATTTCAATCTGCATCTTTTTGCGTTATTGTAATTTCATCAACTGTAATAAATTTCTTGACTCTTTACTGATTAATATATATTTTTCTTGTTTTGTTTATTCATCAACTATAATCAAGTTTTGTATTCTTTAAGAAAGTTCTGATATTAATCATAAAATAAACTACTTAATATTTTTGTCCAATTATACTAGGTTTGGAAATTTGACTGCTAACATAGCAGAACAATTGAATAATTGGAATTAAGAGGCCTATGGACTTCCAATAATCAAATGATGAAATTCTTCTTTATTGTATATTTTAATCTGTTATTTGTCCTATCATGTTTTAGTGACAATGTTATATTTTTTCTCTCAAACTCCTAAAGTAAGCAAAGGAGCTCAAGAAAGAGCCCCATCAGATTACAAAGGAGAAAAATAAAGTTTTCTACTGAGTTTTTTATGTACATCTAAAGAACCCATTAAATTGGTTGTTATCTTATCAATAAAATTGATTATTTTTTTATCAAGAATTATAACTATAGAATTTCCTAATGAGATAGTTTTTGATAAATGGACAGGTTGGGGATTTACTAAAACATCCAGGGTTTTGATCCCTTGAAATTTCCTAGGTATTAGATATTCTGGACATCATATGACTCACCATACTAGTCGTATGGTGAGTGTACAGGTCAGGTGACCCAATTGTATGTTGTCTAGTGTTAGGTCGTGTTTGGTGGTTGAGTTTCTAGAATAGGTACGCCTAGTGGGTATGGTTCGTATGGTTGGTGACAAATTTTTGGTTTTGTTTTTTCTTTATTTAATCTAAAAATTGGTAACTTAACTTAGATCTAAGTACGAGTGTCTCACCATGAGTCGTGAGGATAGGGTACAAGACATATAGCCTAACTCATATGTTGGACAAAGTTCAACCCTTTAAGATTTTGTCTGGGGTACGATTTCATGGTACTAATTGTATGGTTGGGTATGGTTTGGCTTGGGTGGTCGTAGGTTGGACCGTGTTGGGGTCCAAGGAGAAGCCTATGGTACGAGTGGTGGGAACCACTCATATGGTAGGGTACAATTGGTATGAGGTAGTCGTGCCATCCTGTGGGAATTTTAAGTCGTTTAAGTTAAAGGTAATCTAGTCATTTCCCCTCTTAACCTCTTAAGGACCCATGACTTATAACTTTCTTAGGATATTATTTAACATATTTTCAATCACTCAAACTATCTTAAAATACTCTCAAATTCTCTCAAGGCTCTTGGATCAAGAAAGGCCAGGGTGTCATCAATAAGATCAATTTGGGGCTTATAAGGGTAATTTCTCTTTATTATCGTCATAATCTAAGGTATGTTACTCCTCCCTCATTGTTAGTTCCAACAAAAGGAATGTTTTATGAATTGTTTTCATGGCACAATTATTGTATGGTTTTGGGTTTTCAAATATATGTTGGGGTTTTTGGTTATAAATGCTTGGTTATTGTCTTCCTATATTTTAATTATAGATTTACATATTTTAATAGTGGGTTGGAAATTTGGTTGCATGCGAATGATAAATTGGTACTTGGTTTTAATTTTGGAGACACTATGCCCCCAGTATGTTTGATAAAATACCTATAAGAATGCTTTTACTACATTGTTGTAAATTTTATAGAACTATTACATGGCATAACTTAGTAATGGGACCCTAAATGGTTTAAATGGTTTGGAATGGTTAGATGGTAAGGTCTTGGTGGTTATGGTTGGCCTAATTAAAAGTCCTGCAGAGTATAAGGGAATCCCCCAAGCAAGAATAATAATGATCACTTGTGAGGTATATGGGATTCCCTCAACTAAACTTAATAATGTAATCTATGTATACATGGGAATCCCTCTTCTTAAAAAGGATAGCTAAGGACATTGCTTGCAACCTATAGTCGGTATAATTATACCACTAATTATAGCTTTGGTTATTAATAAATGGAATGGTGGTTTGGTTGTGAGGTAATAATTTTAATTGGCAAATAGGGATGTGATAGCTAACCGTGAAGGTGTGAGTCCAATAGACGGACACTGGAAACTCATGTTTTACGATATTAGGATTGGTCATGGAAACCTAATATCATAATTATAGGGTACAGGGAAATCTTCTAAGTACACTTGTACATATGTATCATGGAGAGTGAAGGGTACTCGAGAATCCCCTGCTCTTACGGTATCTTTGATTCATATGACTACACACATTGGGGCCCGTTCAGAGACTTGTATAGCCCGTGGGTGGTTTTAGGATAATTAAGCTACACATACCCAGGTTAATGATTTTAAATACATGCTAAACCCGACTTTCCTTCCCAGTATGCTTATATATATGTATGTTTGGTTGTGGATGCATATGGTTGGTTTACTTAGTTTTAAAAGTTGGCATTATTTTATCTTTATCCTGAGTTTATGCTAGTGTTCACCCACTAACCCATCTTTGGGTAGCTGTATCCCCACATGATGTAGGAATCGACTATTCTACTTCTCCTACATAGTGATCGGATTTGGGATCAGCTCGGTTGGATTAAAATAGTAAACTTTCATATTTTGAAAGACTTTATTTCATGTCGTGGTTCTTTTTACATACTTTGGTTATTTTATAGACATTGGTTTTGGCTATGATTGGGGGCATGTCCCAACCGGATATTGTTTTACATTTGGTTAGAGACTTTGTGGAACTACTATGTATTGGTATGGGCGATGTCGGTAGTGGTGTCAGCCTTAGTGTTGGAATTTTATTAGGGTTGATACTTTTTGACTATATTTATGATTATTCCATCCTATTATGTTATGGACTTATACTTGTTGTTGTATTGGTATGGTTTTTGTTGTTAGTTGGAATTTGTTGGTTGGACTTGCTTAGGTTGATCACAGTTATGGACCTATCCTAGAGTTTGGAATTATAATACATTTTATCTTATTATATATTCAAAATTCATCTGAATTAGGGTACATGTTTAGAGGTTAGTTTGGGTAACGAGGGTGGTCCCGGGTCTTTGTTCGACTTGGGATGCCCATTATGACTAGTCCCTATTTTGGGTCATGTCAAGTTGGTATTAAAACTTAACGCTCATTGTCAATTGTAAGTCAACAATGTCGTGTCAAGTAGAGTCTCTTTTAAGGGCGAGTAGCGCTGCATACTCATAAGAGAGCGGCTACAAGGCATGTAAGAAATGTTTTTTTTCTTTGTGTTCTATTTTCAAGCTTTGAGTCTAAGCCCTTGAATCTTTTCTAATTCCGTTTGTTTGCTTTTGAGATCATGCCTAGATAATTTGAAGTTCACAGAAAATCATCTATCCCAACTGGGGACAATATTAATGGGACACACTCTACTCAGGGGATCCATACTTGATCTAGGGGTCCAGTCCGTGGTTATTCTAAAGTTCCACTGATTCCTTCTAGTCCTCCTTAGGATGACATGATGAATGTTGAGTTTTGTCAATTGATTCATATAATTGCTTAGTCGGTGGATTCTAATACTGAGGATGGTGTATCTACTATTCTATCTTCTAAAGCCACAAGGGTTGGCCAGTTCATGAAGTTGAGTCCTCCAACCTTAATAGTGTTAAATGAAGTAGAATCCTCAGGGTTTTCTAGATGAGATAGAAAAGATATTTAGGATTATGCATGCCACACATACGGAAGGGGTAGAGTTTGTAGCTTATCAGCTCAAGGATGTGGCATACCAATGGTACGAGGAGGATAGGGAAATGGGTGATGTTGAGGAGTCATCTTTGTAGGAGACTTTATTCAATGTATTTCTAGACTACTTCTTTCCCCTGGAGTTGAGGGAAGCAAAAAGAGGAATTTATTAATATGAAATAGTTAAAGGTGTTGATCAAGGAGTAGGCCTTGAAATTTCACCAGTTGTCTAGGTATGCTCTAGAAATGGTGTCAGATATAAGGGTAATGATGAGAAAGTTTGATTTAGGTTTGTATCATGAGTTAATCCTTAAAAGCAAGACTGCACTGCTGATTAAGGATATGGATATCTCTAGGTTTGTTTTTCATATGCAACAGGTGGGGAACAAAAAGAAAAAGCAGGTTGAGGTAGGTGAAAGGCAGGGTAGGAAGTTTAGATTCTCTAAGTTGGGTGGTGATAAAAAAAAGTGGTCGGGATAGTGGTAAGTGGCCAAAGAAGAAGTGGGGGGAGTTTTGGTTCTTTCTCCACAGCTAGTGTTCCTTATCTGAAATAGTTGGGTGAAAAGCATCAGCAGAGTGGCAATAACTTCAGGGCACAGGGTACCCAATCTCACACTAGTGGGGCACAACCGACTTCATTGTGTCCTTTATTGTGTCCACTCTCTCTTATGTGACCTCTTTTATGGCTTTGAATTTTGATTTTAATCCCGAGGTTATTTTAGATCCTTTTTCTATTTCTACCCTGGTAGGTGACTCTGTGGTTGCTAAAATAGTCTATAGGGAGTGTGTTGTATCTGTTGGTAGT